>NC_057798.1:399128687-399391839 GCF_018294505.1 Triticum aestivum | reverse complement strand
CGGGGCGTCAGAAGCTGCTCCGGTGGTTGGGTTAAGGGTGGTGTCGATGATGCGGATCTGCGGCCGTGGACGGGGCGTCAGAAGCTACTCCGGTAGGTTGGATGAGGGTGCGAGGAAGCGGATCTGAGGCCGTGGACTTGTGAGTTGGCAAAGCGGCCCCGGTAGGGTTGAGAATGGTATAGGCGAAGCTACTCCGGTAGGGTTGACGATGGTGTCGACGAAGCGGCTCCGGTAGGGTTGAGGAAGGTGTCGGTGAAACGGCTCCGGTAGGGTTGAGGAAGGTGTCGGCGAAGAGGATCAGAGGCCGTCGATGGGGGCGTCGGTGGGGCAGCTCCGGGGGGTGTGGACGAAGCGTCTCCGGTGGGGAGTATGAATGAGCCGCTGCAGATGCGCGGCGGTTGACGAGAGTATCGGCGAAGCAGATCCGGCGCCGTGGACAAGGCCGACACTGAATGGGCTATGGTACAGTGGTGGATGAGCAGTCTACTTGTTTCTAGGGGAGGTGGAAGGGGTAGATGCGGCCGCAGAAGCAGATCCGGCGAGGTGGACGCCGCTGGCAGTGAATGGGCTATGGTACGCCGGTGGATGAGCAGTCTAGGGTTTCGAGAGGGTAGGGGAGAAAGGGCGATGAAGTATGGACGACGTGATGTAAGATGCTCTGGTGCTGTGGAGTTAGTCGTTTTTGCGGGAGGGGGAGAGGAAATGGGGGTGCCGTGTAGTGGGGGGAACCGGAAGTTACCAAAGCAGCCCCGACCTATCATGTAGATGAGGACGGTATTGTAACTGTTGGTCTCCATGCACCAAGGACAAAAGGGGGATTTCGCATGCTAAAGACTAAGGTGGCGGAAATTTTAGAAGGAGGCAGGAGATTTTGCCGCCCGCGGGATCGTTCGTATCCAGTTTCAACTAATTTTGGACCGTGCTAGCGGGAAGGTCGTGCTAGACTGTATACACGGGGCACGCGTCAGCAGTTAATAACTGGTGTGAAGTCCACCCCAGAAAAAAAGACAATAACTCGGGATGATGCGCCGATAACTTGGACGTTCACACGGGCGCGGCCAATCGTACGGGTGTAGTGGCGCATTCACAAAAAAGGGATTAAACGCTCAGCCTATGTATTTCTCGTGTAAATAGATAATTTTGTGCCATTGGTTATTTACTTTAAACATAATGCATTGACGTGTTAGTGTAGAGGCGCACAAAAAGAAATGGATATTGTAGTCAGCTACTTAAAAGTGTTACCTCATATGATTACATAGCCTCCATTTCATAAATTGCGTACCCGTTGAATTCATATATGAATATTACATATATTACTTCAAAATAGAAACTTAAATCATCCAAGACTAATGAATTTGAATGCAAGAGTAACAATGGTGCATGTACATGATAGCTACATTGGTTGTTTGAAGAAACACCACTGTAACTTTGGCATGCACAACTGAAAAGGTTTATTTAAATAGAAAAAAAATGTGATATGCGAGTGTCCAATCTTTATAACGTTGAATCAATATTGTACCTTTGGCCACGATACAAAGTAGATATTGACTTATGTTCAAGCGATGCACGTCCACGATCGCTAGATAGTGATACGTGAATGAATTGTGCAATCTCTCTCACACGCATACATATCTCATTTCCCTATGGGCATCGGAATCACACACGCGCACTTCGTGTATTTCTGTCCCTCCGTCAGGGTTAAATTCGTCTTTCTAGCCCGTCCTACAAGTCTCTCACATAGAAACACACACGCTATCTATGTCTAACACGCCCACCCCTTTAATTCCGCCCACCCACAGCCACTAATGTCTCAAAGTATAATAATGTCTCTCACACATATGCTATCTACCTATACCTTAATATAGCTAGATATGTGTCACACAAACTCCTTCTCCCTACTAGCAAGATGCCCATGCATTACACAGAACATCAAGATGCATTTGTATGAGAAGTTTATCTTGTGGGAGAAAAAGATGAACGAGGGAATGCCTTATTTACAAATGCGGAGAGGGGTGTGGGTATATTTTTGCAAAATTGCCATAGTTTCCTTCCTGTCCGTCGGATATAAATCGGATGGCCTATATTGCAGGATGGCAGGAACACCATCATCACCAACTCTGTTTTTTATAAGAGTAGAGATATGTGAGTGTCACTGCCCCCCCACACCCACACTTCCCAACACCGAAGGAGTAGGGTGACACCTCGATCTTGATACTAATCTATCGACCGGCTTCTCTCTCAAACATACACACACACACTACCCGACACCAAAGGAGTAGGGTGGCACATCGATCTTGATAATAATCTATCGACTCCTCTTTCAAACAGACACACACACACACACACTCGCTAGTTGTGCCTCTGTGCCTACCGCACACACTCTCGATACGTCTTTCTCTCCCTCCCCCCCAAACAATGATAGCAGAAGGGTGACAACTCGATCTGATCATAATCTATCAATTGGTTTCTCTCTCAAACATTGTGTCTCGGTGCCTCGCTCGGTAGCCCCCTCGATATGTAGACTTCTCGCGCGCGCACAACTGTAGTGACGATGACGCTGAACCCAATGTGCCTTGTTTTTACCGGCCTCATGTGATAGTTTTCACCCTGTTTTTTGTTAATTAACAAGGCAACCTTTTCTTTGTTATTACTAGTGAATCTGAAATCATTCGGGGCAGACATAAAATATATCACTTCAACCCAATTATCGCAGCAACTATTTTAAAAGAAATTAGCTAGCTGCCTGTGCATTGCACGGAACATCAAGATGCATTTGTATTAGTAGTTTATCTTGTGAGAGAAAAGGCTGAATGAGGGAAGACCTTATTTGTGAACGTGGAGAGACGTGTGGGTATATTTTTTGCAAAATTGCCATAGTTTCTTTCCTATCCGTTAGATATAAATCCGATGGCCTATATTGCAGGATGGCACGCACACCATCATCACCAATGCTGTTTTCTACTCCCTCCGTCTGAGAATACTTGTCATCAAAATGGATAAAAAGAGATGTATCTAAAACTAAAATATGTCTAGATACATTTCCTTTTATCCATTTTGATGACAAGTATTTCCGGACGGAGGGAGTATTTGTCTTTTTAGAGATTTCAACAAGTGACTATGACCGGACCTTACCAACATACTCAAAAAAGTAGTCCATAATTTTGATGTTACCCTCTTTTCTTGGCGGTGCAGTGCCATCTGGATACCTCATAAATAAATCAAGGACAAATCTGACCCCTTCGTGAAAAGACATACAGAGCAAAATGAGTGAATCTACACTCTAAAATATGTCTACATACACATCCATATGTGGTAGTCCATTTGAAATATGAAAAAGACAAATATTTAGGAACGAATGGAGTATATATAAGAGTAGACATGGAGATATATCTCCAACATGATCTACAACAAAAATGTGCTGGGCTGGTTAGCGCCGGATGCTCGCAACGCGATGGCATGAGTTCGAATTCTGTCTTTTAACTTTAGATTTTTATATTATATATTACTCTACTTATTTAATATATACTTCTTTCGCTACTGTACTGACAGTGGAACCCACAGAGTACTTAGAATACAAGATTAAGGATGGACTTGTTTCTTTTTAACTTTCTGTACGAAGCTGTAGCCACCCTGCAAGTCACGTGTACACTGTACATGCAATCAACTTTTTATAGAGGGACAATCATACAGGAAATTAACTCAAATGGATTGGATGTCACTCTATTATTTCCAGCATAAAGAGCATCTCCAACGGCAGCCGGCAAATTTCCTCCCGCTTCCTTCCGTGGAGGACGACATCAAACGCCAGCGGCATACATTTTTACAACTCTAACCAACTAGATGAAATTCGTGCAAACACGGACTGATTTCATATAAGCATGAAGGATTTCGTATAAAAAGCTGGATCTTCATATAAACATGATGGATTTCATTACATTTACATGAACTAAGAGGTGCCAATCCAGCTCTCTTGTATAATTAATACTCCCTCCGTCCGGAAATACTTGTCCTAGAAATGGATGTATCTAGACTTATTTTAGTTCTAAATGGCCGCCCACGGATCCCTTTGTCTTCCTCATGTCCGTCAGACACTTGCGGGGTCGACGAAGGTCCTCGGAAGAGACGAAGCAGCAAAGAAACCACCTGAATCCGCGATCGTCGCCTCGGCGGTGGCCTTCATGGGTCCCAAGTGGCGGCAGCCTCCCGTGTTCTACTTCTCCTCGATGATGGCGGCGGACACGGAGAAGCTGGCCACTGACTCGTCGCTCTCCACACACCCGGCTTCTGTCTCTGCCTGCATGGCACTGCCGCAGGCACTGGAGGCGCGCCCACAGACATGGGAGGCGCGGCCACCGCAGACACTGGTGGCGCGGTACGACGCGGCAGCGACGGCACCCGTACCGGCGTGCTCGCCTCCGTGCCGGCGTGGAGAAACTCGCCACTCCTCATCGAGCTGAACTGGAGCGGCGAGTTGCTGAACCACGCGCCTGCTTGGGGCGGCAACTGGCTCCGTCGGGCCAAGCGAGGTTGGTGAAGCACCGAGCGGCCTCGCCCGTATCCGGAGGGATCGGCGGGCCACCCAGCCGGGTAATATGTCGGAGAATGTCTCATCGGAAGCCATCAGAGGAGTGGAGAAAATGGTGAAGGAGGAGATGGGGGAGCGACAGAGGGGTGCGATTCTTGCCCATTGTCTGTCTAGCCTCATGTGAATAGAGGGCGGACGGTAGGAGCTTGGCCGGCGTATGGCCTCGTTTAAACCGAGGGCGGATGGGAGGAGCTCGGCCGGTGTTGCGTTTAATTCCAGCCCGCTCATGAACGTACGTGTGGCCGGAGTAGGATTCTTGGTTTGCATGCGGGTTTAACGGAGGGGTTTAATGGAGGCGCTAGGCGTGCAGCGGGCGGCGCAGTACTATTCGATTTGACAGCAGTAATGAGCCGTCAAATCACAAAGGCCCTCGCCTCTCGTGAAACCGACCGAGCTAGACTACCCCGCCCTCTTGCCTTTTAAAAAATGTATATACTCCACTTTTGTACAATAGTAGTATCGATGGATTGCGCCATGGAGCAAAACTTGAAATTAAAAAAGGTGGTACATATAGAGAGCGCTCGTCGCCAAATTATGCATATAGTACTATTAAAAAGGCTTGTCACAATAATTGTGTCCAGCACAAGTGCACAACCCACCCCTCAAATAAAACTAAGCACCCTGGAATTCTTTGACAAAACTAATCACCCTGAAATTCTTTGACAACTAAACTGCTGGCTATATGATGTTGGCCATATATTGTACGTATATAATGTGAAGAAACGAGTGGTAGTACTATACCAACTAAAAGATGAAATGTAAGAAATACTAGTATGTACGTACTGAAGAGTTAAAGTAACAAGAAGAAACATAACATAGTTCTGCTGGGGGCTCAGCACAACACACCCCTCAAATTAAATTAAGCACACATGAAATTAAGCTTTGCAACTATTCCGGTAGACACTGCATTAGAACCACCATGAGAAACGACACTGCCACCTTACTCGGAGTCCTCGTCCATGTCCTTGACTTCGTCCTTGTCCCTCTTCCTCTTGGCCGATACTTCTTTGCTTGAACCGCCAACTTGGCTGTTGCTCTTCATCCAACCCTTGTAGATATTGAAACAAAGGTAGCCATCCATTGCAGCATAGTGGATGTGGTCTATATCTAGTACATTCCGCTGCCATGCATAACGATGAAACGTGTATGGAGGTTTCTCCAGTTTACCGTACGAAGGATGAACCATGGCTCCTGCCAGGGTCAACATTGAAGGCTGACGAGAGAACACCAGCCGATTCTTCTGGAGGTCGAAGGTGGTGCCTACAATGAGGCCTATCCCACCCAGGACTTCTTTGTCGTTACCAAAGTCTACAGTAACAAATTTGACTAGGTTGCTCTCGAGGAAGTCCTTAAAATCCAGGCACTCAACGTCGGCATGGCATATGTGGTAGACCAAGCATAAGTCATGCACACAAACCTGGATCACGGTGGGCTTCTTCCTCTCTTCGTCCTTTAGATCCTTCTCTCGTCCCAGGACTGTGGTGTACTCAACATCTAGCCCAGCGACCCACTCATCATCTGAGTCTTCGAACATGCATCTGAAGCGAGAAAGGCATCCTTTCACCGTCGCAGAAGAACGGGTGTAGATGACGCCGAACTCATCGCCGGTGATGGTTCTAACCTTGTACTCACCGTCGATCGTGGAGATTTGGGACACCATGGATTTCGGAGGAGGGTTAGGATTAGTGGAACTGCCGTAATGTAAATGGACGGGACGACTAGGAGCGAACCGCCGTAGTATTAAAGGACGTGCGGGGACGAGTAGGAGCGAACTGCCAGCGTGCGAACGGCAGGGTAGTGGCTTTCCATTCTCCCATGATACGGGCTTCCGAGAGCCCTTGGATCTGAGATCGAACGGTTGCATGGCGTGATTCTAGACCTATGGGTGAATATCCTATCCTGGAGGGTTATTCTGCAAATTTTCAGTAACTTAGCATGCAACCGTTTGATCTCAGATCCAAGGGCTGCCAGCAACCCGTATCATGGTAGCGCCTACCACGACCGTCGCGTCGCTCGCGCGGTCACGCCCTTGGAGATTTAACACGGTGCGTTAGGCTATCTGATGTTGGCATGTCATAGTCATCACTTAGTCACTCATACTACAACAAGGTTGGCTATAAGTGTATTTTTTTACTTCTCTCTATCTCTTTCTTCGTACTCCCTCGGTCCCATAATATAGGAACGTTTTTGACACTAGTGTAGTGCCAAAAACGTTCTTATATTATGGGACACAGGGAGTACTAGTATTTATTGCATTTGCCAAGGAGTGGCCTCTTCCAATGAAATGGTGTTGCTAAGTTTGCTTCATTTAATTAGCTATAGACTCAAAATTGTCTTTTCACCTAGGTACACGCGCTTAGCACCGTTTCTTCCTTGGGTCACCAAACTAGTCTCTCTCTTCTTGATTAACTTGCCACATCAGACTTTATGCCTATGTGGCAAGCTTAGCACCTGTAGGAGCAAGTAAGTACAATAGTGCGCTTTACATGGCATTTTTGCATATGTGGAGGAAAGAGAGGCAAGGAAAAAGTGGAGAAGTGGGCTCTCATGCAAGAGCCAGCCTCTACTACATGGTGGAGCATTGGGAGAGGCACCTGTATGGAGGTGGTCAGGAATCGGGAGACTCACGCCGGTCGTAGCGCCGCAGTTAAAATGATAATGGCAAGTCAAATCACGGGGCCCCACCTGCCCAGCAGTAACTCGCTGTCAAATCACACAACCCTACGTTTGCAGCAGCCTACTTCCTCGTCTTCTCGTGTCTCTGTCGAACTGACTAGGCGGAACTGCCTCGCCTACCGCGCAGGAAAAGCCCGCGCAGTATACTCCCTCCGTCTAGGTGACCAAGGTGGAGAGGAAAACGAGAGAACTTAATGTTTAGTATATTTGCTAAGGTTGGTTGTAATGATATTAGCCTTAGCAATTTTGATGAGGTGTCATAGAATTAAATGAAGAAAGAGAGAGAGTTGAGTACTATGTGTCATACATGGCAATAAATAAAGTACTACATGATACTAATATATGATACACGGCGAGGAGTACTAAGTATTATTAATACAGTTTTGCTAGAACTCATCTAGATGAGATATAATTTGGTCTCATTCATCCTTTATAGCCATTGGATGTGATGCTATAAGATGCGTGTGTGCTAACGTGGGTTGTATTTATTCTTGTGCAACGAACTGACCACTGCATGTCATGTTTGATAGTCTCAAGTCATTAAAAGCATACAAGCCCCACATCTCTTATTGGTCGATTCCTCTATTTATGTCAAAAAATAAGAAACAACGTGAGAGTTAATGCACCACGCCTATGTGTTTACTATTTGGTTTTCGTAAGATGACTTAATACTCACCTAGACGGAGGGAGTATTCGATTTGACAGCGGGCAGCGCAGTTCCCGATATGGCTTTAATGCAGACGAGGGAGGGAGTAGCGGTTCCCGATATGTTGAACGACAAATGCATCCTCCTTCAATTAGTGCATGAGGGAAGTAATGGGAGGAGGCCCGGGAAAAGAGGCTGCACAATGTGAATGCAATGTAGTTTGCCCTCATTGCTCTCATATAAAGGCGCCCTCCATTCCAATGCATCTACCACATCGTATGCACCTAAGCATTTGCCTAAGCACCTACACTAAGTGCAAAAGAGCTCACTCCAGACCCATGACGGCGATGCGCGTGAGCGGCCAGCGGCTGCGCTAGATGGTCCACGATGCCAGCCTGCGGCATGGTGCCGAGGATCGTCTCCAGACGGTGTTGGAGACCGGCTGGTAGATGGCCGCCGTCGACGCCAACTATGACTCTCAATTGGACCAGATGATCGTTGCCATCAGCAACAAGTTCACTGTCCTCAAAAAGCTCGCGGACGACATCGCCGTACTCCTCCAGCCCGCGCGCCCGGGCTCCTCATTGCCTGCCACCCTAATCGGCCTCCATGGCCGAAACCTCTTTCAAGCACTGGTGGCCCTGCGATTGCCCGCCGACACCACGAAGAATGTCCACCTGGAGGTCGCGCTCGCCGCGAGGCGCCTCGCCCTCCAAGAATTTGTCGACCTACACATCCACGTGTACGAGCAAATCGTGTACATAGGTATCTACAAGGCCAGTGAGGAAGCTACGACGTTGGCCTTCCTCAACCGTCTGGAAGCCTTGGATGCCTTTGCTGAGAAGCACCTCGACCTCGCCACAAAAGCCGCCGCTCCTTAGACGCCGATCGGTGGCCCGACGCACTAAGTTGAGGAGGAGGAGGTCGTAAGTTCGTGGATCCATCTTTCTTCTTTCCTTCTGTAACCACCACTGCGATCGCATCATCGTGGCCTTAATTCTTATTGTGCTGTTGCATTCTCCTTCCAGTCAATACCGACATGTGCGATCCCTTTGCTTAATGATATGCATCACTGTAACTAGTACTCCATCCGTCAATTTATAAGTTGTGCTTATCTTTTCCATTAACTTCGTGCAACGCGCGGGCATCTTGCTAGAAACACTAGAATATGTCTATATAATCCGCATGTGATAGTCCATTTGAAATCTCAAAAAAGACAAATATTTAGGTACGAAGGGAGTAATATATTAGGAGTATATCAAAACAATAGTGATTTCTTTCAAGTTTGTGAACAAATACTACTATTCTACTACTTTGGATCCGTCGCAACGCACGGGCACATTGCTAGTAAAAGGAAAAGGCCTACCGCGTTCGCGTCGCACCCCCACACGCCCGGGAATCGGGAGTACTCCATGGCCCGTCCGGCACGACACATTGCTTAGGGAAGGCGTGTTGCCTAGCATTTTCACTTTCATGTGGGACCGCCGTTGAGAAAACCGACACCCCGCCCGCCACCGGGTTGGAAAACAGAAACGAGGGGAAGATCTAGCTGTAGCACGGAAGCCAAGAAATTTGGTGTCAGACGGGGCTCGTTGATAGAGTAGGAGAATTCCGTACTAGTACTACTCCTACTAGTACCAAGTTTGTACTCCTAATACTATATTACTAGTACTACCACTATACAACTAGTAGGTACATGCACGACACAACATCGTAGGAACAAAAAACGGGAAGATCTTGTTTTGGGTGATTTATCTTTTTTTCAATCAACGTAGTATGAATAATATGATGTGGGGGGCACCCATGAAGCTTATGTGGCTTGGTTGCATGGCTACAAAGGTTAGAGAAAAATAAATAGATAATGTGTTTAGAGTGCACTCCACTAAAAAGATATACTTTGGATCCATTGCAACGGACCGACACATCTATATCTATACCCCCTATATAGTGTGTGAAAAACTTTGAAAGTTGGTCGTTGGATGAAGCCAATCCGACGGTACAAAGATGGCAAATCCGAGCACTACTGGCCATTGGATATCATCCACCAGATTCTGCCACATGTATAATCTAGAAGACTCCATGGTTGAACTTAATTCATGACTAACTTTGCCACGACTAAGCTTAGGCAAAGTTATTAGTTCTTCAAAATGAGAGCTACAAGTTGGCAAGCCTAAGGGAATCTTGCCACATTTTGTGTGTGTATGTCATGTGGGGCCTTAGTGTGGCTTGCCTAAGGTGTGGCTTGAACCAAAAACTCACCTAAGTTAATCAAACTTGCCTAACCTTACATTCCACCAGATTTTGCCACATGTTAGAATCCAGAAAACTCCACATGTAGAAGCATCGCACAAACCACCAGAATCTCATGCGTGCAATGCACGTGTACCTTACTAGTACTAGTTGGTAGTAGTAAGAAAAAATTTCCAGTTTTGGCACGAGATCGTACTGCGGGAGCACCACAAGGCCTGCCGCAGGAGTTACATTTCCCTCTCGGGGCCCACGGGACCGAACTTCAGTGGCTTAGTGCCCGGCCTATGAGTCAATGACATGCAGACCTTAAATGCGGCTGGCCCACATGTCATTCTCATGGTGGTGGCATGGTTCGCGACTCACTCATTCGAGATGAACCGACCGGTGGTGGCGTGGCTGTGGCGAGGGTGCCACAGCTGGGTGTCGGGGCGTTACGAGGCGTAGATGGCCACACCGGCGGGTACTACCTGTAGTACATAAGTACTCCAGCTGAGGATTAATGCCCGGGACGAAATGTGTCACAGCCGTTGGATGAAAATTCGATGGTGCGGGAGTACGGATCGGAGCACAGCAGCGGAGCAGGCAAACCGCGTCCAATCGGGTGTGTTTGTGGTAGAAAGTTGATGGTTGCCGCAGTTCAGCTGGCCCGCATGTCATGCACACAAAGGCAGAGGAACGGTGGGGCCGAGAGGGATGAGGGGCACGTCGGGGGATGAGGATCCCCTGATGCGAACAATCCTACCATTCTGTCACTGACATGTGGGACCCATAAGCGTGGGTCCCGCCTGTTAGCGAAGGAAAGGCAGGGCAAGGCAGTGATAGCCACGTCAGAGGATCCATGTCCACGTCGGGGGACGTCGTGCCGTGGGTTGGAGCGACGTCGTGGGAATCGCATGTGGGTGTGGCAGTGGTAGAAACAAGAAACGTGATGGTCGCCGTGGTTCAACTTCCATGGACAAGCTGTCATGTCTGTTGACACATGTATATAAAAACTAGAGTGTTTATATTTCAAGCACGTGAACAAGTATTATTCTACTACTTTGGATCCATTGCAACGCACGGGCCATCACATTGGTAGTAGTAGTGTCCATCTCTATCTCTAAGGCCTTCCCTCGTTCATCCTTTTCTCTCACAAGATAAACTACTCATACAAATGCATCTTGATGTTCCGTGGAACGCACGAGGATGTTTCCGTGGGGGTCTCTCCAGCACGGCATGGCCGTAGTTGCAAGTTGACGCCCCTTGAGATGCCGACGTTGAGGGGCACTCGGATTTCCTCCGATAAGCAGGTAAGATAAGTTTGATCACGTAGTAAATGCATTCTAAAGACTACTTCTGTGTCCATTTCCTAATTCTCCCCCTGCCCACTGTTTCACATGTTAGGCTCGGTGCGAGTGGAGATTGGCTTGCATATGTACGGGAGGGTACCAACATCAATTTTCACAACATTTACAACGGTGACACTGTTCCCGTAGAACCTTTGTCCAACATTGGGATTAGCCATGCAATGGGCCACCACATGAATTGGTACGATGGAACCATGGTGAGATTGAATAAGATAGCACGAACCTTGCACATGGCGGTCAAAGGCGGACCATGCTGTCTGCGGCCGATTTGTTGCCGTACGAGTAGGAAGACGCTGTGCTCCTTTCTAACCGCATCTTCGCGTGACAAACCAGGGGACTTATTTTGTATGGGACACATCCTACGATATACATCCTACAAGTTTCAAATTCAAATTTAGAGCTCCCCATCAGATGTTGAGATTACAAATGTCCATTAAATCGTTGCGTGCATGTATAGTAAAGAAACAAATCTCGAGTTTGGCACGAGTTCGTGTTGCGGGAGCACCACAAGCCTTGGCGCAGGAGTTACATTTCCCTCTCAGGGCCGTCTGGACTAAGCTTCAGCACCTTACTACACCTACCTTTGAGTCAATAACATGTGGACCCGATAGGTGACTGGTCCACATGTAATGCTCCCGAAGGCAGAGGGGCAGTGGGGCCAAGAGGGGTGAGCCGTAGGTCGGGGGACGTGTGGTTTCATGGGTTTGAGCGGCGTCATGGGAATCGCGTGTGGCTGTGGTAGAAACTTGATGCTCACCGCATTTTAGGTGGCCCACATGTCATGCACATAAAGGCAGAGGGGTGGTGCAGCCGAGAGGGGTGAGGTGCACGTCGAGGGGCGTGGTGCCGTGGGTTGGAGAGGCGTCGTGGGAATCGCGAGATGAAACTTGATGGTCGCCATAGTTGAACTTCCATGGACAAGCTGTCATGTCTACAGACACATGCACTGCATACCGATCACTGGAAGGAGTAGCAGAGAAAGCTATATATGCGGATAAATAGTTCCTTATAGTCAAGCGAACCCACGCTACTATTCTGTTCCAAAGACATGCACACCATCGAAATAGTCCATCCATATCGATATACACCGAGAGGGAATACTTTTTTTACAAGAGAGGAAATAGTTCATCCATCCATAATGCCCTCCTGCTGGTGCAGCCTCTTCTTCTTCTTATTGTTCTTCTTCTTCTTCTTCTTCTTCTTCTTCTTCTTCTTCTTCTTCTTCTTCTTCTTCTTCTTCTTCTTCTTCTTCTTCTTCTTCTTCTTCTTCTTCTTCTTCTTCTTCTTCTTCTTCTTCTTCTTCTTCTTCTTCTTCTTCTTCTTCTTCTTCTTCTTCTTCTTCTTCTTCTTCTTCTTCTTCTTCTTCTTCTTCTTCTTCTTCTTCTTCTTCTTCCCATTCTTTGTGGGAGACGTCTTCGCAACAAGCTCTTTGGACCTTGAAGCTATCTCGAAACTCACATGAGCATCGAGGGCAGCATATTTTATCCGCTTGTACGTCAAGGAATAATTCTCCCATCCAGACGACCTTAATGCCACCGTCTCGTCACCGTTCTGAAGATTTGTACCGAGCACAAAATTTGCTACGTCGAATAGGGATGGTGTCTATTTATCACAATCTTCTACAGGAATTTTGGTTCTGGTTTGTAGGTCAGCGATGCTTTTCAAATCAAGGTTGTACGGCTCCAGCTTCTATTTGTCCCCTTCGATGGCTACCCCACAGAAGTATACGTCCTCCCGAGACAAGAAATCGTGAAGCTCACCTGGTATGGAGGGCGAGTGTATGATGTGGTACACCAAAACATCATCTTCAAGGCACAGCTGAAGGATGGCGGCGCGCTGGATCTTCCCAGGGGCATGCTCCATGTACTCTGCGTCGAGACTGATGACCCTCGTTTCTACCTTTTCGAGGGAGTTGGATACATTGTTGATCCACTGCCAAACAACCCTTGGGTGGACGGTGACGGCGGCAACTATGCGCATCGAGACTTCGACGAGGACATGTTGGACGCTAAAAACCTGCATCTCGATCTCTTTCGTCATTTGGAACCGCTGGAATGGTGGGCTATGGTTTGAAGAATTAGGATTAGATGGCTAGTCTAATGGAAGTAGTAGATGATTATTTAAAGAGGTTAAAACAATGTGAACACAGTGGAGTTTGGATGCAGGTGAAGAAGCCGAGGAGAATCGTTTCACGATAGAGAAGTAAATGGGAGAAGTGGCGTGCATGCAGCTGATTAGACGGCTAGGTAGACTAAACGAAAAGGCTATGCGGGTAGACTGATGAGTTGTACCTGTTCATGTACGTGCCATCCTTCCTGATAGGTGGGACCTATGCAAACAGATAAAAAAAAGTGTCATAGCTTTTTTTTGAGCGCGTGAGTGGGAGACACAACATTCTCTGGTTAAGGAATACTCCCTCCATTTTAGGTGAGTATAAGTCACCTTATGAAAATCAGGTTTTCCCAAAACCTTTAGGCGTGGAGCATTAACTTCCTGCTCGATCCCCTCCCAGCTTCGTTAGCCAGCGTTCTCTTCCTCTGCTGCCGTGTTCTACCTTTCCATTTTTCCTCTTCTCAAGTGTGGAACAATCTGCATGCTGTCCTTGATGCACCAGAACGACCACTGCATGCATCACGGCAGGGCGTTGATTGGGCATGCACGAGAATTTGGTTCTACTCGCAATATGGATGATACCTGAACGATGAAGTGAACAAGCATGCTAGCACGGGAGACCTATTTCCGCTATACAATACTGGAGTACTCATGTTCCTACTACTAGTACTAGTAGTAGTAGTACAACTATGGTACACTTGATGGTCAAAATACTATTCATCCGGTCCTCATAGTGAAGTGACAACACCCTGTGCCTGACACTAGTCCAGGCGGCGTGTTCGGGTTACCAAAGTCAACCTGCGGTAGTACCGTAAGCACTTGCAGTAGTACCGCTGGGGGTCACGGTAGTACCACTCCTCTGGAGCCTTAATACCGTAACTCCCAGGCCTAGTGCTGCTCCGGTACGGTAGTAGGAGCGGATGTAATTTTTACATCCGCGCCCACACGGTAGTACCGCACGACATGCGCGGTAGTACCGCGGGAGGCCACGGTAGTACCGCTCCCCTGGAGCCATTGTACCGTGGCCCTCATACTTAGTACCGCTGCACCACGGCAGTAGGAGCGGATGTAATTTTTTACATCCGCGCCTCAACGGTAGTACCGCACGTCGTGCGCGGTAGTACCGCGTCGGATTTTTGCACTGTTTCATTTTCAGCGGAAGTAGGCACGGATGTAATTTATTTCGTCCGCGCTCTTCGTAGGCGGTGACTTTCCTACCTGGCGGTAGTACCGCAAGGGGGAGCGGTAGTACCGCGCAAGCGGTAGTACTGCACCCAAGTCAGTCAAGTCCCGGCCTCTGCTGCTACCGCGGAAGTACCGTGGTTCTCCACGGTAGTACCGCGTGGCCTTGCGGTAGTACCGCGCCCCTGGAGCGGTAGTACCGCTTGTCGCAGGCTGAACATGTGGATAATGGTTGGATCTTTTCCATGACTATATAAGGGGCGTCTCCTACCTCTAGTTGACCACCTCTTCCATCTCTAAGCTCCATTGTTGCTCCAAGCTCCATTTTCGCCCGATCTCTCTCCCTAGCCAATCAAACTTGTTGATTTGCTCGGGATTGGGTGACAAGGGTCCGATCTACACTTCCACCAAGAGAGATTTGATTCCCCCCACTTATCCCTAGCGGATCTTGTTACTCTTGGGTGTTTGAGCACCCTAGATGGTTGAGGTCACCTCGAAGCCATACTCCATTGTGGTGAAGCTTCGTGGTGTTGTTGGGAGCCTCCAGTTGTTGTGGAGATTGCCCCAACCTTCTTTGTAAAGGTTCGGTCGCCACCTTCAAGGGCACCAATAGTGGAATCACGACATCTCGCATTGTGTGAGGGCGTGAGGAGATTACGGTGGCCCTAGTGGCTTCTTGGGGAGCATTGTGCCTCCACACCGCTCTAACCGAGACGTACTTCCCTTTAAAAGGAAGGAACTTTGGTAACACATCCTCGTCTTCACCGGCTCCACTCTTGGTTATTTCGTGCCTTTACTTTTGCAAGCTTACTTGTGTTGTATCTATTGCTTGCTTGTGTGCTAGTTGTCATTGCATCATATAGGTTGTCCATGTAGTTGCATATCTAGACAACCTATTTTGTCGCAAGGTTTAAATTATTAAAGAAAAGCTTAAAAATTGTTAGTTGCCTATTCGACCCCCCCTCTAGTCAACCATATCGATCCTTTCAATTGGTATCAGAGCCTCGTCTCTTTATTAAGGACTTTGCCGTCCGAAGAGTATGGTTGACACCAACGACAGTGCAGAGGAGCAGTCCGGTGTGAATCCCATCTCGTCTTCGGCCGAAGGGGGAACCTCGGTCTCACGTGAGGAATTCAATGTGGCTTTAGACACATTGAAAACCTCCATGACGGCCGAGGTTAAAAGCATGTTTTCTGAATTCCTAGAAGGACTTAAACTATCTACCTCGCCGATGAAAGTGGCTGATCCCACTAACAAGGTGACGGATGCTACCTCCGACAAGGGGAAAGCTAACAGTGAAAAGAGTCCTTCTACTAGTGGTAGAAATGGCACCGACATCTTTGCCCATGTGGAACCCCCAATTTATGGAGGACCGATACCCTCCCCTCATTTGAATCATGTCGGTCCTCCTCCTAAATATGAGAAACATGAAGATTTTGATTCTTGGGTTTATCGCTTCAAGCGTCATTTAAAACATGTGAACACTAACCTTTGGAGAATCATTGAAGAAGGTTTCTATCCTCATGACCCAAGCAACTTCACCCCTAGAGAAGCCGTGGACAATCAATTCAATGAGAGTGCTCTCTTCATCATCCAAGATGCAATCCTTCCCGAAGATCTCCCTCATCTTCGACCTCATGCCATGGCTAAAGAGGCATGGAAATGTGTTGAGTCTCTCTATCGAGGAAGTGCTAGCATTCAACGCTCCAACTATGAAGTGGTGCAAGATGAAGCCGATGAGTTTGCAATGAAAGAAGATGAAGAACCTCGTGAGCTCTTTCAAAGGGTGACCAAACTCGCGGTCTCACTCCGAGATCATGGAAGCAAGGACACAAATGACAATTGGATCAAGTGCAAGTTCCTCAAGGCCATGATGCCCTACAACAAGGCCATGTCCTCCGTCATTCGTCAAAGACCGGACTTCCACTCCATGACCTCAAGTGAAGTGTTGGATGAGTTCGTTGCAATGAGCATCTTGGACAAGACCGACGACAATGCGGTGCTCCGTTCTCAAAGGGCAAAGAAGCCCAACCTTGCTTTGAAGGCCAAGGTTATTATGGAAGAAGAGGAAGAAGTGGAAGATGAGGAGAGCAACCCCGAAGACACCAAATATGATTATCATGAGCACATGGCCCTTGCTTCAAGACAATTTTGGAGCAAGAAGAATACAAGACCCAACTTCAACAAGAACAACTCAAGTGGCGTCAAGGGCAAGCAACGAGTTACAACTTGCTTCAACTGTGGCAATGTGGGCCATTTCGTTGCGGATTGTCCTTACGAGAAGCGGGAAGACAATGGTGGAAAGTTCATCCGAAAAGACAAAGCCTAGTCCTTCCCCAACAAGAACAACTTTGCCAAGAAGACTCCCACTCGTGGGTTGGTGGTTCAAGAAGAATACCAAGAGGATGACGATGATGATGAAAATGGAGAAGCGATGGCCATGGCATCCGTTGCCATTGCTACTACTCCCCGGGTGTCTCTCTTTGATTCACCCAACGAGAACATCACTGCTAAGTTCCTCATGGCTAAAGCTTCAAACAAGGTAACCCCCAACATTAAAACCACCATCATTACTAATCCCTCCGTGGAGGATTGCATTAATGAACATGATGGGTCTAATGAAGAAGTGAATGAATTTGAGTCTTTTATGAGTAAGCTCAAGGGCAAGTCCAAGAAGCATTTTGTTGCTATCTTGGAACAACTTGGTGAGGCCAATGACATGATCGAGGCTCACGAAGAAACCATCTCTAAGATGGAAGGTCATAGTCGTGACTATGCCGATGAGATATCGGATCTCTCTAATGCTCTTGAGGAAGAGTGTGTGCATCATTTGACTTTTGAGGAGTCACACAATGATGACCATGCTAAGTTAAAGAAAGATCTTGATCATGCTCTTGTCGTGTCTCGTGTGCTAACCTCCGAGAAGGCTAAACTTTGGGTTGATCATGCTAGACTCAAAGAGGAGTTTGAGATACTTGACAAGGCCCACAAGGTTTTGAAGGGTGCTCACGCTAACCTCAAGGAGTCTCATGCTCAACTCCAAGTTAAGCTAACCAAGGAAAAGGCCACCTTTCCTCATATGGTATTAATTGATAATGCATGTGCTACTAACCCGTGTTGTGAGCATGTGCACCTTGTGGAGGAGAATGCCAAGTTAAAGGATCAACTTGAGAAAGGCCTTGTGACATGCATTCAAGGTGAGAAGAACCTCAACGACCTTTTGAGCAATCAGAAGGAAGTTGTGGCAAAGGAGGGAATTGGGTTCGCACCCAAGTTCAAGAGCAAGAAGAAGAATGACAAGACCAAACGTCCTCCCCCTCTCAAGCAAACTTTTGTGAAAGAGGGAGAGTGTGCTCCTAAGGAGAAGAAGGAAAAAGTGAAGGGGGTTGATGTCCAAAAGGGCAAAAGCATTTCCTCCAACAAAGCCGGTGACTTTAACCCGTCATATGTGTTGTGCCATGCTAGTGATGGACATGTTTATGCTAAATTTGTTGGTTCTCCTTATGAGTACATTGAATGGTCTATTTGGGTTCCTAAGACCCTTGTTACTAACATCAAAGGACCCATTACTAAATGGGTACCTAAAACCAAGCATTGATCTCTTGTAGGTGTTTGCTTCCGGTGGGGGATCATGGTTGCTCGATAGTGGAGCAACAAATCATATGACCGGGAGCAAGGACTTGCTGGTGGACGTGCAAAAGATTCCATCTATGCCCACCAATGTCGAGTGGGGTGATGCATCACATTCTAAGGTATTGGGTCTCGGCAAGGTTGTCATTTCTCATGATCTAACGATCGAGAAAGTCATGCTTGTTGAGTCCCTTGCATACAATTTGCTTTCCGTTCGTCAACTTGCACTCATGGGTTTTGCTACTTTCTTTGACATTGATACCATGGCCCTCTTGTGGAGAAAGACTCTTAAAGTAGCCTTTGTTGGGCATGTCGAGAACGGTCTCTATGTGATTAACTTTTCGGAGCGACCCACTAAGACCGCGACATGCCTAATGGCTAAAGTTGACGTGGGATGGCTTTGGCATCGCCGTTTAGCCCACGTCAATATGAGATCTTTGCAAAGTCTTCTCAAGGGGGACCATGTCCGTGGACTAACGAATGTTAGCTTTGCCAAAGATCGTGCTTGCAGTGCTTGTATCGAAGGAAAGCTACATGAGACGGCTCACCCTCCCACTACTATCATCTACACGAAGAGACCCTTGGAGCTCCTTCACATGGATCTCTTCGGGCCTCCATCTTTTGATAGTCTTGGAGGTAGAAAGTATTGCTTGGTGATTGTGGATGACTATTCAAGATACACTTGGGTATACTTCTTCAAGAGGAAGAGTGAGACTCAACAAACCGTCATCGACTTTGCAAATGAAGCTCAACGTCAACATAATGCAAAGATCTTGACAATAAGAAGTGACAACGGCACCGAGTTCAAGAACTACACCTTGGATGAGTTTCTTAGTGATGAGGGGATCAAGCATCAATATGTTGCACCATATACCCCTCAACAAAATGGTGTAGGGAGAGGAAGAACCGGACATTGATGGATGCGGCAAGGACCATGATGGTGGAGTTCAAGTCTCCATACAACTTTTGGGCCGAAGCCATCAACACCGCATGTCATGCATCCAATCGGCTCTATCTCCGCAAAGGCTTGAACAAGACTCCTTATGAGATACTCACCGGCAACAAGCCCAACCTCAAGTACTTCCGAGTGTTCGGTTGTAAGTGTTTCATTATCAAGAAAGGTGTTCATTTGTCTAAATTTGAGGCTAGAGCTCATGAGGGCATATTTGTTGGTTATGCTACAAACTCTCATGCTTACCGTGTTCTCAACAAGTCCACCGGACTCATTGAGGATACATGTAACATGGAGTTTGACGAAAATAACGGCTCCCAAGTGGAGCAAAGTGGTACTTGTGATGTAGGTGATGAAATTCCTCCCCAAGCCATAAGAAGAATGAGTATTGGTCATATTCTACCCATTGAGGAACCCCTTGTGGCCGAAGGAGAAGGACAATGCTCCACTCAAGCGGAGCCATCACCTCCCCAAGGCCCGCACGCTTCCGAAGAACAAAGTGAAGGCCCTCAAACTCGTGAACAAGACCCAAGGGCAAGATCAACCTCAAGATGGTGGTGAACCTCTAAATAATGCCCAAGGTCAAGTTCTTCCCCCGAGCAAGTTCAAGATCATGAGCAAGCTCAAGATCAAGAACAAGCTCAAGACAGCGCTCAAGATTATCAAGTTAACCCTCCTCCTTCCACATCCGAGGAGGAATTAGAGCATCGTGCCGTGAAGATTGCTTCCAAACTCACCACCAAAGGCCATCTCATGGAGAATGTGGTTGGAAGCCTAAGAAAGGGGGTAAGCACTCACAGACAATTAGCAAACTATTGTGAACATCACGCATTTGTCTCTTGTGTTGAACCCAAAAAGGTCTATGAGGCGCTCGAAGACTCGGATTGGCTCAATGCCATGCATGAAGAACTCAACAACTTCGAGTACAACAAGGTGTGGAGATTGGTGCCAAGGCCATCGGGGAACCACAACTTCATTGGAACCAAGTGGATTTTCAAGAACAAGCAAGATGCTCATGGGAACATCATTCGCAACAAGGCAAGATTGGTAGCACAAGGCTACTCCCAAGTCGAGGGTATCGACTACGGTGAAACCTTTGCTCCCGTTGCTCGTCTTGAATCCATTCGTTTGTTGATTGCTTATGCTTCCCATCACAACTTTAAGTTGCAACAAATGGATGTGAAAAGTGCTTTTCTTAATGGTCCTATTAATGAGTTGGTCTATGTCAAGCAACCCCCCGGGTTCGAGGACCCCTACTTCCCGAATCATGTGTATCAACTCGATAAGGCACTCTATGGCCTTAAACAAGCCCCACGTGCGTGGTATGACCACCTTACCGAGTTGTTACAAGATCGTGGATTTGAAGTGGGACAAATCGATGCCACTCTTTTTACTAAGAAGGTCAAAGGGGAGTTGTTTGTATGCCAACTATATGTTGATGATATTATCTTTGGTTCCCCTAACAAAGCTTTCAATGAGGAATTTGCCACTCTCATGACCTCCAAGTTCAAGATGTCTTCGATGGGAGAGTTAAAGTTCTTCCTTGGTTTTGATATCAAACAAAGAAGAGAAGGAACCTTCATCAACCAAGCCAAATACACTCAAGACATGCTAAAGAGATTCAAGCTAAGTGATGTCAAGCCGGCTACTACACCAATGCCCACCAAGTGCCAACTTGACATTGATCCCAATGGTAAAGCGGTGGATCAAAAGGTATATCGCTCAATGATTGGCTCCTTGCTTTACCTTTGTGCATCTAGACCGGATATCATGTTGAGTGTGGGAATGTGTGCACGGTTTCAAGCCGCACCGAAGGAAAGTCACTATGTGGCGGTCCAGCAAATCTTTCGATATTTGGCCCATACCCCAAACTTTGGCTTATGGTACCCAAGAGGGGCAAACTTCAAGCTTGAAGGTTTTATGGATTCCAATTGGGCGGGAGACAAAGTGGATAGGAAGTCCACTTCCGGAGGGTGCCAGTTTCTTGGGTGCTCTTTGGTGAGTTGTTCTTCCAAGAAGCAAAGTTGTGTGTCTCTCTCGTCCACCGAAGCGGAATATGTGGCGGCCGGTAGTTGTTGTGCACAACTTTTATGGATGAGGCAAACTTTAAAGGAATACAGTGTCATTTGTGAAAAAGTGCCTCTTTGGTGTGACAACGAAAGTGCCATCAAGATTTCTCTCAACCCGGTGCAACACTTCAAGACGAAGCATATTGAGATTCGGTATCATTTCATCCGGGATCACATTAGGCAAGGGGAGATCGAGCTCAAGTATGTCAACACTCATGATAACCTTGCAGATATTTTCACGAAGCCCTTGGATGAAGCAAGATTTCGCGAGTTAAGGCATGAGCTAAATATCATTGATTCGAGCAATGTGACTTGAACCCGTGCACCCCCCACCACACTAAACTTGTTGTCTAGTTTAGGTGTAGGCATGGACATAGGGGGAGTGTTGTTCTCTCAATGAACTCTCCCTCCCCCCATTATGCATAAATCGATCACCTCTTTCACATTAGCCATTTTTTATGGTACTTGTGCTTCAAAGACGAGTTTTCGTCATGGGCCCAAGGATAATTCTTCGCGGTGCCATACCAACTAACTCAAACATAGGTGGCTCCGGCCACCGCCCTCTCCTTTTGAGAGGTTGGGTTGCGCGGTTGCTTCTTGTTGTCTTTCTGCCCTTAGGTTGTTTGTGTTCTTGTGGTGTCTTTTGTGCTAAAAGTTTCTATGCAAAGACCTCTTTTCGTGTGTCGAAACATGCATTTTCTTGAGCTCACGGTACTACCGCAGCCTGCTACAGTACTACCGCGTGAGGGGAGCATGGTACTACCGCCCCCATGCGGTAGTAATTTTTTACTGCCCCCTAGGAGAGCGGTACTACCGCTTCGGTGCGGTACTTCCGCCCAAGCGGTACTACCGCAATGATCCGTGGTACTACCACGACGACTTGGGCGCATGGGGATAAGGACGGGCAGGGGGAGTTCTAACTCCCCCATACCCATTTGCCCGTTCCCCATCTCGTCTCTCTCCCTCTCCCTCGCTCATGAACGGAGCCGGCGTCCGTCACCGGATCTTCGCCTCCGGCTGCCCTCCCGTGATTCCGACCGGTGGGATCGTTCCCCACCACGTGCCCTTGCTATGGACCAAGGTCTTTCCCCAACTCCCTCTCCTTGTTGTTGTGTTTGTTGTCTCTAGGTTTTGGGGGAGACTTGTGTGTTCTTGAGATTCCTAGGCTTAATCTTTGCAAGAGTAGGATGAAGGAGCGTAGTATTGCGTAGGAATTATACTTGTACTTTGTCCTGTGCTAGATTTGATCACCGTAGCACTGCTGGGAGTTCGCGGTTCTTTTCAGATTCAAACCGTCGTTTGGATCTGATGCGGTGCGGTACTACCGACCAACTCGCGCGGTACTACCGCTCGTCCGGTACTACTGCCCTCTGGCGTGGTACTACCGCACTCACTGCGGCACTAAAACTTTACTACCGCTCCAACCACGGTACTACCGTGCCTCGCATGGTACTACCGCGCCCTGGAGCGGTACTAAAATTTTAGTACCGCAGGCTCTGGCAGTACTACCGTAGTTCACATCTATCTCATGGCAACTTTTCACGTATACTTTCTATGTGTTTCTTGTGCTTTGCCGTGGTCTTTGCATTGATCCTCTTTGCGTTTCGTTGGTGTTTTGCATTCGTGTCTCAGGTGGTGGCTCTCGCTATTCCAATCCTAGTCGTGACACGGGCTCCAAGTGTCTGCGCAATCCAGGTGAAGCACCGGAGGGCTCTTCTGCCCCCAAGCGCAATGTCAAGACATCAGCTAGCAAGCACAAGGAACCCGCTAAGGGCATGGACGAGATATCCCAATCTGAGTACGTCCGTCTCAGGCAACTCCACCCGTATGTGCACCCTTGTTCTTCTGTAAAAGGTTGTGAGCTGTTTTGGAACAAGCAACAGACTCTCATTTATCTGGATGTCATCAAAAACAAGCAGAATACCTACGTGGATGTGAAATGGATTGAAATGCATCACATGAGGAAGGACAAGTTCCGTGCATACTTTGGAGAGGCTCTGGACTTGGTGGAGCAGTTTGGCATTGAGCATGTGATATCCTTTCACCTTGACTATGACCCTGAGCTTATCTGTCAGTTCTTTGCCTCAGTATACTTTCACTCTAATGAGGAGCGGAGGATGACCTGGATGACCAATGACCGTCAGCTGACTGCTACCTGGAAGGAGTTCATGGATTTGCTCCAGGTTCCTGATGACGGGCTCGACACTCCCGTGGGTGTTCGTCCCCATGCAAACTTTGAATCTGCCAACAAGGACAAGCTTGCACCATACTATGTTGAGAAGGCACTCGCCAATGGCAAGACGGGGTTTGTGCTCAACTCTTTTCTGGATATCATGTATCGCATCTTCCGCAACTCCTTGTTCCCTCGCATTGGTGACAAGGACAAGGTTCATGCTTATATGGTGGATATGATGCTCATTTGCGAGGAGGCTCGGTTGTCTCAGACTCAACCACTTGATGTCTCACACATCATGTGGTGTGAGCTTCGGTTTGCGGTGTTCAACCGCAAGGTGCCTATCTATGGGCCCTATCTGTTTCTGCTGATCTCGAAGGCGTGGGAGAAGATGTTCCCTGGTGAGGAGTTCCTTGCCCCAGACTGGATTCGCCATGATCCCATTTGTCTGCGTGTCAAGCCCCAATGGGCCAACACTACTACTCGTGTTGAGGCGTCTGCTGCTAGGGCTGCTATTGATGAGGAGGATGCTGGTGCCGAGGATGTTGCTGAGGACCATGCTGCTAGGTCATCCCAGAGTTCCTCTATGCCTTCGTGGGCCAAGAAGCTGAAGGACAAGATGAAGACTCTTTTCTGCATGCAAGCCAAGGGGCAGTACAGGACTCACGTGGCATCTAAGGAGATTCGCCGCCGGGACAAGAAGATCTTGAAGCTGTATGGCGAGGACGTGTCTGGTGGTTTTGAGGATCGCATCACCCCAGAGGCCGAGTGGATGGAGAAGCAAGGCTACAAATGGACTGATTCTGAGGAGGACATCGAGGAGACCATCCCTGTCGCCGAGGAGTCTGACGAGGAGGCTTGTGATGAGTTCCCTGCTTGAGCCACCCCTTGTGTGTAGGTGTCCTCTTTGCCTTTTTGGCGTCTCGATGCCAAAGGGGGAGAGAGTGTAGGGATTTGTGTCGTCGTTCGTGTTCGATGTGTTTGCTGCTTTCTCGTTTTGAACCTCGTTTCAGTTGCTTTGGGTTTCTTTACTTCTAATGGTGTAAGACATATGCACTCTATCTATCCTAGCGAGCTTGTGATATATTGTGCTACCTTTATGCTATGCTCTATTTAGATGTTAATTATCATGCCTTGGTCTCTAAAATATAGGGGGAGTGTTGATCCTAGTTTGTGTGCTATGCAGTCCAAAGCATTCATCTAGATTGCACACATCTAGGGGGAGCCCGTCTATATTTTAGAGAGTAGGGGTTTGCCTTTGCTCAATATTATCTCATCTATGTGCAAATCCCGTATTGTCATCAATCCACCAAAAAGGGGGAGATTGTAAGGGCATTTTTATCCCTTAAGTGTTTTGGTGATTGATGACAATGCTTTTGCGGACTAATCGTGTGCCTTGAGTTTCTCAGATACTTCATCACTAGGCACGAGACGATTCGGTACCCCTCGGAGACTATTGAAGACGGCGTTGTTCTACGTTTCTCTTTGGTGGATTTGAGTCGTAGGAGAGCTGTACTATTAAGAGGGGGTCCGCGTCGGAAAGGTTTGGGTGGAATCAACACGTACACATATCGTACCTTTCCTTGCACTTTGGAGCGTCTTTCCGTTATCCTAGTTGTGCATAATCAGACGGCTACTGCTGTACTTGCGGTAGTACTGCTCTATGGAGCGGTAGTACCGCAAGCACCTGCGGTAGTACCGCTGGGGGTCTGTAGGACCTTGAGAAGAGGTGTCTAGAGGGGGGGTGATTAGACACAAGGAGCCAAAGTTACAGTTTTTAAGTTCCTTTAAGTTTAAGTGGAGTTTAAGCACAATTTCAACATTCACAATACATATCAAGAAAGCATGCAAAGAGTATATGAGCAGCGGAAAGTAAAGCATGCAACTTGCAAGAAAGTAAAGGGAAGGGTTTGGAGGATTCAAACACAATTGAGACACGGATGTTTTTGGCGTGGTTCCGATAGGTGGTGCTATCGTACATCCACGTTGATGGAGACTTCAACCCATGAAGGGTAACGGCTGCGCGAGTCCACGGAGGGCTCCACCCACAAGGGGTCCACGAAGAAGCAACCTTGTCTATCCCAACATGGCCGTCGCCCACGAAGGACTTGCCTCACTAGCGGTAGATCTTCATGAAGTAGGCGATCTCCTTGCCCTTACAAACTCCTTGGTTCAACTCCACAATCTTGTCGGAGGCTCCCAAGTGACACCTAGCCAATCTAGGAGACACCACTCTCCAAGAAGTAACAAATGGTGCATTGATGATGAACTCCTTGGTCTTGTGCTTCAAATGATAGTCTCCCCAACACTCAACTCTCTCTCATAGGTTTTGGATCTGGTGGAAAGAAGATTTGAGTGGAAAGCAACTTGGGGAAGGCTAGAGATCAAGATTCATATGGTAGGAATGGAATATCTTGGCCTCAACACATGAGTAGGTAGTTCTCTCTCAGAAATAGGATGCTGGAAGTGTAGGTTCAGTCTGATGGCTCTCTCCATGAATGAAGAGGAGGTGGAGGGGTATATATAGCCTCCACACAAAATCTAACGGTTACACACAATCTACCAAACTCGGTGGGACCGAATTGTTAAACTCGGTCAGACCGATTTAGCAAATAATGTGACCGCTAGGGTTTTCGGTGGGACCGAAATGCAACTCGGTGAGACCGATTCGGTTAGGATTAGGGCATAACGTAATCTCGGTAGGACCGATTACAAAAACTCTGTGAGACCGATTTTGGTAATAAGCTTTCCAGAGAGTTGGTCAGGCAAACATGGTTGGACCGATTATCAAACTCGGTGGGACCGATTTTGATAATAAGTTAACCAGAGAGTTTGCATTGTAGTCTCGGTAGTACCGATTGTTCAAACTCGGTGAGACCGATTTTGATAATGGACATACACAGAGAGATTACAATCCCATCTCGGTGAGACCGAGATCCCTATCGGTAAGACCGATTTGCTTAGGGTTTGTGGCAGTGGTTATGACTTTTGGAATCAGTGGCGCCGGATAGGAAAAATCGGTGTGACCGATTTTGGCTTTGGGTTTAGGTCATTTGTGGAAGTGGGAAAGTAGTTGAGGGTATTTGGAACATATCACAAAGCACATGAAGCAAGAGGCTCATTAAGCAACACCTCATCCCTCCTTGATAGTATTGGCTTTTCCTATAGACTCAATGTGATCTTGGACCACTAAATTGTAAAATGAAGAGTCTTGATCTTGAAGCTTGAGCCAATCCTTTGTCCTTAGCATTTTGAAGGAGTTCCCAAATCCCTTAGTCCATGCCACTCCATTGTTGAACTTGTCTGAAACATACTCCCTCCGTCCAAAAATACTTGTCACCAAAATGGATGAAAAGAGATGTATCTAGAACTAAAATACATCTAGATACATCCCCTTTTATCCATTTTGATGACAAGTATTTCCGGACGGAGGGAGTACTAGATAAAAGTGTTAGTCCAACAAGAGATATGTTGACATTAATTACCAAAACCACCTAGGGAGCACTTGTGCTTTCAGGGTCACGGTACCGCTCCTCTGGAGCCTTAATACCGTAACTCCCAGGCCTAGTGCTGCTCCGGTACGGTAGTAGGAGCGGTTGTAATTTTTTACATCCGCGCCCAAACGGTAGTACCGCACGACATGCGCGGTAGTACCGCGGGAGGCCACGGTAGTACCGCTCCCCTGGAGCCATAGTACCATGGCCCTCATACTTAGTACCGCTGCACCACGGTAGTAGGAGCGGATGTAATTTTTTACATCCGCGCCTCAACGGTAGTACCGCACGTCGTGCGCGGTAGTACTGCGTCGGATTTTTGCACTGTTTCATTTTCAGCGGAAGTAGGCACGGATGTAATTTATTTCGTCCACGCTCTTCATAGGCAGTGACTTTCCTGCCTGGCGGTAGTACCGCAAGGGGGAGCGGTAGTACCACGCAAGCGGTAGTACTGCACCCAAGTCAGGCAAGTCCCGGCCTCTGCTGCTGCGGTGGAAGTACCGTGGTTCTCCACGGTAGTACCGCGTGGCCTTGCGGTAGTACCGCGCCCCTGGAGCGGTAGTACCGCTTGTCGCAGGCTGAACATGTGTATAATGGTTGGATCTTTTCCATGACTATATAAGGGGCGTCTCCTACCTCTAGTTGACCACCTCTTCCATCTCTAAGCTCCATTGTTGCTCCAAGCTCCATTTTCACCCGATCTCTCTCCCTAGCCAATCAAACTTGTTGATTTGCTCGGGATTGGGTGACAAGGCTCCGAGCTACACTTCCACCAAGAGAGATTTGATTCCCCCCACTTAACCCTAGCGGATCTTGTTACTCTTGGGTGTTTGAGCACCCTAGACGGTTGAGGTCACCTCGAAGCCATACTCCATTATGGTGAAGCTTCGTGGTGTTGTTGGGAGCCTGCAATTGTTGTGGAGATTGCCCCAACCTTGTTTGTAATGGTTCGGTCGCCACCTTCAAGGGCACCAATAGTGGAATCATGACATCTCGCATTGTGTGAGGGCGTGAGGAGATTACGGTGGCCCTAGTGGCTTCTTGGGGAGCATTGTGCCTCCACACCACTCTAACAGAGACGTACTTCCTTTTAAAAGGAAGGAACTTCGGTAACACATCCTCGTCTTCATCGGCTCCACTCTTGGTTATTTCGTGCCTTTACTTTTGCAAGCTTACTTGTGTTGTATCTATTGCTTGCTTGTGTGCTAGTTGTCATTGCATCATATAGGTTGTCCATGTAGTTGCATATGTAGACAACCTATTTTGTCGCAAGGTTTAAATTGTTAAAGAAAAGCTTAAAAATTTTAGTTGCCTATTCACCCCCCTCTAGTCAACCATATCGATCCTTTCAGGCGGGAAGTAGCGACGGCGGCGGCGGCGCGTGGAGGCGCGGCGGCGGCGGATATTAGGGTTAGGATCATGCTGCGATATATACCATGTAGAAGGACAAGATATGGGATGTGCAATCTCAATGTATTGATCGGTGCACCAGGCACGTATATATAAGTACAGAGGTGGGCCACAACCTCAATTATACAAAGGAAACAGGATGTGGGCCCTACACACAAATATACACGTACACAATATACTGAACATTCTCCTTTATACAAATCGGACAATATCCTCGCCAGAGCAGCGGCGGAGTCCGGACCTTTAGGACCACAACGGGTGGCATCATCTTCCCTGTTGTAATGCCACATGGGCTTCCCCCGATATTGAAGCGGCTGCACTCCCCGCATTATGCATATTTCCATAACCTCAACTATTGTCAGCCCTGATTTGGCTAGTATCTTTATCCTGCTCATCAAGAAGTGTACTTCTCTGGTATCCTCCTCTTGGGGGCCCTGAGGGCGCCAACTTCAGCGTGCCTTCAGCGGAGCATTACTGAACTCAGTGAGACCCGTTCGGACTGGATCTGGAAGGGGAACGTCGTCAACATAAAACCACTCCGAGGGCCAATTCTTAGGTGCCTTCTTGGGAGTACCGGATAGGTATCCGGTCTCGGCGATGCGCCATACTTCGGCTCCGCCCACTTGACATATGGACCCCCCTGGTTGGGGGGGACGAGGCAGAACAACTTCTTCCATAAACCGAAGTGAGCCTCGTAGCCCAGAAATAGTTCACAAAGGGCAACGTATCCTACTATATGCAGCACGGAGGCAGGGGTGAAGTTGTGCAACTGGAGGCCGTAGAACTCCAGGAGCCCGCGAAGGAATGGGTGGATTGGAAACCCGACGCCTCTTAGTAGATGTGGGATGACGCATATTCGCTCCCCCGGGGATGGATTAGGAGACCTCTCTGCTTGCTCCCCGCCATTATAGGTGGCTAGTCCAGCTCAGACGGGGACCATGAACGCCGGTGGAAGAAACCCTTGGGTCTACAGCTCTATCAAACGGTTTTGGGGAACAGAACATTCTTCCCAATCACCTGGCCTAGATCTACGGGAGCGAGAGGAGGAGCTGCGACGACCGGGCATGCTGGAATGATTTTTTCTGGGCGCGCTCTATGGGATGCTCGCTCGAGGGAAGAAGGTGAAGCTTGGATATGAGAATCCCTATCTCTTCTAATAGACGGTTTGCCTGTAGGACCGGGGGGGGGGGGGAGGGCAAATGCAAAAGTGCCCCGGCTCCTCGTATTCGCTCAACACGTGGAGATGGTCATTATTGAAGCACAGAAGCCGAGGAGTACAACATTGATGGGAAGCCGGACACTGCTCGTTGCCACAAGGTACTTTGGAGTATTCAGAGATGGGACCCGCCTTGCAATGCCGAAGACAAAATTGCATGCCGAACTCATCGTCATTGAAGCCTGGTTCAGGGGCTACTGAGGGAGTCCTGGATTAGGGGGTATCCAGACAGCCGGACTATATACTTTGGCCGGACTGTTGGACCATGAAGATACAAGACTCAAGACTTTGTCCCGTGTCTGGATGGGACTCTCCTTTGCGTGGAAGACAAGCTTGGCAATCCGGATATTGTTTTTCCTTCTTTATAACCGACTCCATGTAAACCCTAGCCCTCTCCGGTGTCTATATAAACCGAAGGGTTTAGACCTTAGAGGGAGAATCATAATCATCATAGGCTAGCTTCTAGGGTTTAGCCTCTACGATCTCGTGGTAGATCAACTCTTGTAACACTCATATCATCAATATCAATCAAGCAGGAAGTAGGGTTTTACCTCCATCAAGAGGGCCCGAACCTGGGTAAAACATCGTGTCCCTTGCCTCCTATTACCATTAGCCTTAGACGCACATATCGGGACCCCCTACCCGAGATCCACCGGTTTTAACACCGACAGTGGGTCGCCGTACATCATTTCCCTCGACATCGATCCGATCACCATCGCCCGAAACTTCTTGGCAGGTATGTCCTGGGTCGGCATGAACTCCCAATGGATGGCTGCCTTCAGAGAAGACGGTAAAAAGTTGGTGCTCGTGAACTTCCAGACCTCCCATGAGATTATCCTTCCTCCGTTGGATTATATAGAGTATTACCATCGTGGTCCAAGTCATCTAGATTACTATGTTAGTTGGACGGACCTTGTTTTGTAGAAGATTGTAATCTGCCAAGTGCCCACACAACATGCGAATTACGCAAACTTCAATCTAATTGCCTTGTTCGACCGCGGACTCGCCTATCTTTACGCTGGTGCCTTCTTTAGCTGGAGACAACTCGGCTCGCAGTGGATCATCGTCAAAGCTGATACACACTTCTGTGATGCTATTGAACACAATGACATCATCTACGCGATCGACAAAGCAGATGGCACCAAGTATTGCTAGGATGGCGTGTGTAAGTTGTTTCCGTCTCATGTTAATGATGACGCCATGACACTGTTTGAACTTTTTGTGATGATTGGCATATCCCTGTTTGAGCAGAATTTGAGTAGAACTATGTCAATGTATTAGAGACGCCGTAAATCAGGTATATTTGGAATGAGTTAATTCATGCGATTGTGACCATGTCATTACAGCCAATTTGTACCCTGAATAATCAAAGGGTTAGGAATATATGGATATTATCCTTATTTTACAGTAATCTATATACCACTACTAAATATGAGTGTGTATCAATGGCCATGTTAGTTTCCTCATTTTGATGATGTAGAAACATGCACCACACTGTTGGTTTCATCTAACCATACATTAGGGAAGTAAATGTGCATATGGAGAACTCTATATTTGGAAGTAGTGAAATCCTGCAATGCTTACCATGTGTACATACCTATATTCGCCCTTCAGCAAACAATGGCTAGAATAATATCCTCACAAATGTTTTGCCCACAGAACATGAGTATATAACAATGCATGGTCTATTAGTTACCTTGAATAATTTGTTTGTGAGGACAGAACATGATTACATAACATGCATGACATGGTAGTTTCCTGTGAAGAATCGATTGCGAGATAACGTGAGTATAACCATGCATGGCACTTCTATATTTTCGAACCCAGTATACATTTCCCTGTATTTTCCTCCCAGTTCCAACAGGGACATATCAATGATGTTTCTTGCATTATCCTACTCATACTCTAAACAATGCTGATCTTACATTAACAATGCCTGTCCTTTTTGATATGATGCAGTGTCCCTACAGTTACTGCCCTTTGTAATCACACAACCTTTGCCAAAAACAGGGAAGCACAACTGGTTCCTCGCTCGATCAGACGACGGCAAAAGACTGATGATCATTCGGACACATGAGGCAGAAAGGTTATATTGCAAAAACCCCACTGTATACACGCACCGTGTAATACGTGAGTATTCGGATAGTGGCTGTTACGTCTATGAGCAGGATACCAGCTTGTTGGGGCCTTTAGGATTTTTTAGTTGGAGGCGCGTAAACAGCCTTGGTTCACACTCTCTGTTTCTCGGACTCAATTATCCGATTAACCAGGAGATCACCGTTGGCAAGGACCTTGATGGCAGAGAGGCTCTGTTTGCTATGGAAAACCGTGTCTACACGGCGAGCCCTAGGAGTTCGGGAGCAAACTCCCCTGATTGTCAACGATACAACCTACAGCCAAAAGAAGGTGAGAATGACAAAGGCATTTGGATTAACGTTGATCCTTGGATGTCTTAATTACGACAGGCAGTGATGTGGTTCAAGCCTTCAGGTTGATAGGTAATTGGGCTGTTGCATCGAAAGGGTGGAGTACTAGTGTCTCCGGATCACTGGTCGCTGAAGCGGGGCTGCAAATTATGATGGTGTTGGATCATCTCTTCGAATGACTTTGTTGTCTTTGCTGCTGGTTCTGGATGGGTAGTTCTTTCTTTTGTTATGCATATTCATTGTCATTTGGTCATCCTCGTCTATGTCACTCTTACTATGTAATAGTTGCTTCTGTTTAGAATGTCATTCTCGTCTGGATCACAAGAGTCTGAGCGCTGCAGATGGGTGCGTTTTGGTGGTGTAGCAAGACTTCTTATGAACTATCATGTCTTACTATTTATGTCAGTAGTAGTCACTAGTCAGTGTTTGAATGTTGTATATATCATTGTTTCGAACTGTTTATTGTCTCAAACTACTGGTGGGCTAAAGGAGGGCATCACCATTCTCCAGTGTTCAGAGTATATCTCCTTTTTTCGAGTTATATAATTTGAGCTCAGTGTCTTTTCAATGATGTATTGGGCTAGTGAGGTGTCATTGAATATGGGCCGAGTAGTAACGCAATGCCAAACAGGTCAATTATGACTCTCAGGCCGGGCTCTCAAAAGATCCTGAAAAAAAGGCCGGGCTCTCCAAAAAAGGAAGAATAAGGACTCTTAGGGCGACATGTGGGTGCCACCGGTGTTTTTGTGCGCTTGCGCACCGAGAGCATATTGGTGCGTGCTCAAAATTCATGCTACCTTTCCATCCCCAGTCTCCCTCCCCTCCCCCACCTCTGGAATCTCGATTCCTACTCCAGTTCCCCCAAATACCCCTCCTGTACTCCCTGTACTCAAGCGCACTATCATGTCGCCGGTTAACGCGGATCTCCGAGCCAGAGATCCTGAGGTTCGTCCTGCCTTCGGTCGCTGCGTGCTGTCGCTCAACAGTGGCATGGCGGCGGTTCACGACCAGTTTGCTGGCAAAGTGCTCATGGTAACCATCAACGGCGACCGGCCACCTGTCTCGCCGGACGACCTTATCAAAGCTCTTGGCATTGCGCACGGCATCCAAATAAGTGACTTGCTCGTCGAAGTCTGTCCGCCACCGGCTGGTTTCTTCGTCAGGTTCCGGACAACTGTCGACTGTAGTCATGTGTTCGAATCTTCTCGACGTTTGTTCTGCGATGGTGCGCTGGTGAGCTTTGATCGGTGGCACCCAGGATGGGGCTCGGTGCCCTCTGAGCTTGAGTTTTTAACAAACCTTACCTTCCACGGCATGCCTCGACGTGCTTGGAACAACGAGTCCATGAACGAGCTTATCAACGACCTTGGAGGTGAGCTCGTAAGTATGTTTGTTCCTCCAGACATCTGGGCTCTGACGGTTATGGCATGGATGAAGAAGCCATCCACCATACCGAAGGTGATTGGTGTTGAGATACCGGTGCAGGAATCGGGGGTGTACTATTCATTGCCACCAAGGCTGCTGCGGACCACGTTAGGGATGTACCTGTATCGAGTGTTCGTGCATGTCGGAGAAGTGGTCAATCCATCAATCAAAGTCCTGTCGCCGCCGCTGGTGCTAGGGTCCATTGACGACGTCCATTACAGGAGTCAACGTCAGACTTTCCCCGTGTTGCTCGGAACGATGGATGGCACAAGGCCTACTCCATCGCGCGGCGGAGGCCACTGCTTCTTTGGGAGAAGAGGCAGGGCTGGCTTCCTGGATGTGCTCTAATTTGAGGTAACAACTGAATCTTGTCAGATACTAGTTAAATCTGAGCTATGGGTGTGAAGCACTGATATGCCAGTACATTTGATTGTGACCTGTTCTAATTTTGTACCTGGACTTTTTTAGAAAAGGCTGTACGTCAACTTAATGTGCTAGCAGAACTTATTGTGTTGTCTGTGTGTTTTCTTTGCACAACATTCAAGATATTTCCTCGTCATTGATAAAGACGATGAACTGTTATATACGACTTCGTTGGTTTCAACATAGCCCTTCCCGTAGCGATCCACTGCTTCCATCCTAATTGTGCCGCCTGCGTGAAATTTTTGTATGCAAGTTCAGTGTGCTACGATGTTCTATATGATTGTGTCAACTATATAAGTTTTTACAGAGCATCAGCAATGCATATGGCTGAAAGATGTATTTACGAGCATCGACCGATGGGTCTCTCTCTCTCTCTCTCTCACACACACACACACATGCACAAGTGGGACCCGTTGAATTATTTATTTGCTCATGACAGCTTTTAATTAGGTTCCACTGTAATCTAACTTTTTTCTTAAGTTATTAATTGAGTTCAGTGACTTCAAAAAGTTGTACAAAAGCCTAGTTTGGGCCTTTCCGACGTCGCTGAATGTGGGCTGAGTAACCATGTTAGGTTGTGCTGTACTACACAGGCCTTTTTTTCAACATCAGCAATGCAACTGGGCCGACAGTTGTACACAATATTCGGGTCAACTTGTTATTCTCCGCCCCACCGGGCTGCAAACTTTCCTAGGAGGTATGCATTAGGCTTAACAAGAAAATGGACTTTAAGAAATAATAAATGGGATATAATTATAATAACTCAGCAGTTACTATGCACCAAACATGTAATTAGTTTAAAAAATACATTATTTTTGGAATTTGAAAATTTTAATTTCATTACTTGTTGCGCGCGCAATATTTTGTTGGATTTTAACGTAATACAACTTTATTTTGAAATTATATTTAACCTGACTAGAAATTTCGGATAAAAATAGTTCGGATCCCATCAAAATGTGGGAATTTTTTTTGAATTCTCTTTTGAGCGGTTGTTTGAAATTATTAATCGTTGTCCTAGCTAGAAGTTGGGTTGTACTTTTAACAAACTGTAAATGGGCTGTAGTAAATTCCATTAGAATTAAAAAATGGGTTGCACATTCTTGCAAATCGCATATGGGCTATATGTTCTCTGCCAAATCCGAGCTGTGGGCCTACTAAGTTGACGCGTACCAAGGGCTTTGTCAACTTAGTCATTATAAATGATTCTAGCTGCAGTGATCGTACGATGTCCATCCAACGGCCGTAGTGCTTCTTCAACCTCTGGTCTTCTGGCTCCAGCCGCCCAAAGCAGCGCCCGTCATGTCACGTGCTCCTGCCTCCTGTAGCCGGCTGTGATGCCGTGGAGGCCTCACCGCCCCATACTACTCCCACCGCTGGCCAGGCCATCCCTCTACTCACCCACACCCCCTGTTATTCTGCGGTGACGGTAGCCTCACACCGCAGCCGAACCAGTGAACCCTCGTACTCCTCTCCGCACGGGATTCCACTGCTGCGTCTTCCCCGGCTCCGCGTCGTCCCCTTCCTAGGCCTCATAGTTGTCCAGAACACCGCCCTGGTGCTCTCGACGCGGCGTGGTCAACGTGGTCAACGACCGACTTCCATCGGAAGAGTACTGTACGTGGAGAGGTTGACAGCTGGGTCCAGGCGGCCGCAAGGAAGTGCCTCCTTATTACGCGCAAAATGATTATTCCTCCACCTGACACCAGGGACCCACCGGACGGGCCACCTTATTTCGCGAAAAAATATTTCACCCCTGACTGCTGGGACCCACCGGACGGGCCACCGTATTTCGCAAAAAAAAATGTTCCCCCCGCAGTCAGGTCGGACCCACCGGAAGTGCCTCCTTATTACGCAAAAAAATGAATACTCCCCCTGCTAGCTGGGACCCACCATGGTGGGAGGCTGACTTGTGGGCCTACTAAGTTGACTGGGACGGGGGCCTTTGTCAACTTTAGTCAATATGAACGATTCTAGCTCCAGTGACCGTATGATGTCCATCCAACGGCCATAGTGCTTCTTCAACCTCTGGTCTTCTTGCTCCAGCCGCCCAAAGCAGCGCCGGTCGTGCCGCATGCTCCTGCCTCCCGTGGCCGGCTGTGCTGCCGCAGAGGCCTCACCGCCCCCTACTATTCCCACCGCTGGCCAGGCCCTGCGGCGACGACAACCTCACACCGCAGCCGAACCAGTGAACCCTCGTACTCCTCTCCGCGCGGGCTTCCACTGCCGCGTCTTCCCCGGCTCCCCGTCGTCCCCTTCCTATGCCTCGCCATCGTCCACCGCCCTGGTGCTCTCGGCACGGCGTGGTTAACATGGTCAAGGAATGACTTCCATCGGACGTGGATTGTACGTGAAGAGGCTGACAGCTGGGTCCACGGTAGCAGCAAGGAAGTGCCTCCTTATTACGCAGAAAATAATGATTCCTCAAGCTGACAGTTGGGACACACCAGACGGGCCACTGTAGTTCACGAAAAAAACGTTTCCCCCTGACTGCTAGGACCCACCAGCTACATCTTCGCACACAACGAAGTGCGTCCGGGCAAAAAAAAACGATTCGCCCCCCTGACTGCTGGGACCCACCAGCCACATCTTCGCACGCAAGGAAGTGCGTCCGGGCAAAAACAAAACGATTCGCCCCCTTACTGCTGGGACCCACCAGCTACATCTTTGCACGCAAGGAAGTGCGTCTGGGCAAAAAAAATGATTCGCCCCCTGACTGCTGGGACCCATCAGCTACATCTTCGCACGCAAAGGAAGTGTGTCCGGGCAAAAAAAAAACGATTCGCCCCTCTGACTGCTAGGACCCACCAGCTACATTTTCGCACGCAAGGAAGTGCCTGACAGTCGGGACCCACCTGGTCGAAGCGTACGTAGCGTTGTCATTCTGGTCGCGAACGTGTACGTACATACTGGTCGTCGTAGAGGCGCGCACGTGTCGTAGTAGAGGCGCGCACGTAGCATGTACACGTACGTACAGCGGCCAGGGTGCAAGAAAGAAAATACGACCACGTACGTACATACGGGCAGGGTCTCGAACACCTACTCGCGCATACGTACGGCCAGGTCTCGTGTACATGGCTGGGTCGGAACAGAGAAACAGCGTCGTCGTCGTGTTCATGGGGAGGCAACGGAATGCGTCGTGTTCATCGGGAGGCAACGAAACGCGTGGGAGCCAACCGGTTGATTCGGAACGGAATGCGTGGTCGTGTTTTCATCAGGAGGGCTTGGACGGAACATGCGATGGAAACGAGGCATGGCGTACCGCAGAACGGAGGAAACGGACCTCCTACGTTCGGAATGGGGTCCTGTTGATCGGGAGGGGTCTGGCGTGCCGCAAAATGGAGGAAACGGACCTCCTACGGTCAAAACGGGGGTCCTGTTGATCGGGAGGGGTGTGGCGTACTGCAAAACAGAGGAAACGGACCTCATACGGTCGAAACAGGGGTCCTGTTGATCGGGAGGGGTGTGGCGTACCGCAAAACGGACGAAATGGACTTGTGTTGGAGTGCTACGGTCCAAATGGGGGTCCTGTTCATCGGGAGGGGTGTGGCGTACCGCAAAACGGGACTCCACGGGATACTGTTCATCTCCACCGTCGACCTCCTCCAGCCTCCACGGGCTGCCGTCGACCTTCTCCAGCCTCCACGGGCTCCTGTTCATCCAGCCTCCACCGCGCGCTACTCCACCGGCTACTGTTCAACCACCCCTCCACGGGCATCCCTCCACCGTCTACTGTTCATCCAACCCTCCACACTACGGGGTCCTGTTCAACCATCCCTCCACGGGCACCCCTCCACCGTCTAATGTTCATCCAGCCCTCCACACCACGGGGTCCTGTTCATCCAGAGGCAACGCCACCGCTCACTGTTCATCCAAACCCCCCCGCAACGCTCACTGTTCATCCAATCGATCGGCTTCAGTTAGCAGCAGTAGCGAAGGAATCACTCGATCGGGTTCAGTTAACAGCCATCGATCGATCGCTCGGGTTCAGTAACGCGCAGCCTGCAGTGCAATCGCTCGGGTTCAGTTAGAGTCCAACGCCTTGCTCGGGTTAAGTTATAGCCAACGCCTCGCACACACGGGCGTACATGTACGAGAGAAATGTGCACCTCTCGGCCCCCGACCTCCCACCGTAACCGGGAACTCCCCGAAATTTTCCTCGCCCTCGCTTCTACCACGGATTTTTCCGTCATGGACGACCCAAAGAATGTCATGCAGCTGCGTCTCCGGCCCGCCCAGGACGAAAACCCCATTTTCTGTCATGCTTTTTTGTCATAGAAGTAGGAGCCCACCACATCTATGATGATACCAGGTTTTGTCACAATTATCATCATAGAAGTGTCATATGTATGACAGAAAAAAAAATTCGTTCAGTCCAAAATGTCACGGATGTGTATTTTTTTGTAGTGATGGTCTAAACTCCTCAACTTATTTAGACACCTGGGGTACCTAGGGTTACACCTAGGTCGGTTACATCTGGAGATAAACATGCCAAGGATTACATGCTGCCTTGGAGTGTGCGCCAAGTCTTCAGAAGATTCCATCTTGAGTATGTCATGGGGCTTGGCAAGTGTGGCCCACTGCTTGGTTGCTAGGGGTCCGGCCCAGCCCATCCCGGGGAGCCAACGTGGTTAGCACCCCCTATGTAGGACACCATCAGTATCCCCTGAACTGATCTTCAAGCCGAGGACATTGCTCGGCTCCTCTGAGTCATGGCTTCATCTTCAGTTTTCGACTTCGTAGGCGAGTTCAACAAACCCGGTATACTTTTCTTCATAGTTAACTTCATGTCTGAGGATATTCTTAGACCCGAGGTCTTGTCACCAAAGTGGATGCCTTAAGAGCTAAGCATGTTTCTTTCGAGGGCTGATTATAGGCCCCACCCGATAGTTTTCCGAGTATGCCACCTAGACTGGGGCCCACTGTCAATGTGTCCAATTAGATGGGTTGTAATGGGCCTCGAGAGTTGCTTTAGCAGTGTCGTCAATTACTTTCCTCATTTTACGTGCACATGTAAGGCATGACGCCTGGGAAACACGCAGATTTACCGATGTAGGATTCAAGCGCCCCATTGTCCCATCATCTGCTTCCTCAGCCCATTGCCGTTTCGAGAGCTCGACACCATGAAGATCATTGAGGGATCCTCTACCTGTCCATCCGGTCCCCTCGAGGGAGATTGGAAGAGATGTACGGTGGCTCAAGGGCAGCTGAACCACCTCTGGATATCTTCCCGAGCCGGAGTTCAAGCAAACTCGTCCGGGGTTGGTTTCCCTGGACGGAGGCGTTCTTCATGACAACTTCTCCACACATCGGCCCAATGAACGAGTATGCTTTGTTCCCTTCCTTCTATGCGGCTTGGGTTTTCCCATCCACCCCTTCCTCCAGGGCCTTCTACACTTCTACGAGATCCAACTCCACCATCTTACACCCAACTCCATCCTACACATAGCTTGATTTGACACTTTATGTGAAGCATTCCTCGGGTGTGAGGCACATTTTGATTTATGGTGAAAATATCTTTGCTTGGTCCCATGTTCTCGAGATGGCATTATTTTTAGTGGGATAGAGCCGAGGTACGTAGAATTGTAGGGCACGACTATCTTGTGGGCACTTGATGACCCAAAAGTATAGGGGATCCATCGTAGTCCTTTCGATAAGTAAGAGTGTCAAACAAAACGAGGAGCAGAAGGAAATGATAAGCGGTTTTCAGCAAGGTATTCTCTACAAGCACTAAAAGTAGTAATGTGTAGTCTGATAACAAGATAATTCATAACAAGCAATAGTAACAAGGTACAACAAGATGTCCCAATCCTTTTTGTAGCAAAGGACAAGCCTAGGGTACTTCTTATAGTAAGCAAAGCATTCCCGAGGACACATGGGAATTCTCGTCTAGTCACATTCATTGTGTTTAGTTGATTCGCGTTCACTACTTTGATAATTTGATATGTGGGTGTACCGGTGCTATGGTGCTATTCTCACTTGAACAGGTAACCCACTTATGATTAACCCCTCTCGCAAGCATCCGCAACTACAAAAGAAGAATTAAGATAAATCTAAGCATAGCATGAAACATACTGATCCAAATCAGCCCCTTACGAAATAACTCATAAACTAGGGTTTAAGTTTCTGTCACTCTCGCAACCCATCATCTACTTATTACTCCCCAATGCCTGTTGGGGAACATTGCATGGAAAACAAAAAAATCTATGCACATGTAAGATCTATCCATGGAGATGCATGCTACGAGAGGGGAGAGTATGTCTATGTACCCTCGTAGAGCGATTAGCGAAAGCATTTATCAACGCAGTTGATGTAGTCGTACACATTCACGATCCGCCCGATCAAGTACCAAACGCACGACACCTTCGCGTTCAACACATGTTCAGCTCGATGTTGTCCTCGCCTTCTTGATCCAGCAAGATGGGCGAAGTAGTAGATGGGTTCCAATAGCACGATGGCTTGGTGATGGAGGTGGTGAAACTATCCGCAGAGCTTCACCAAGCACAACAGACATGGACGGAGGAGGAACTAGAACTAGAGGGAGACGGGGCGCCGCATACGGCTTGGGGATCGTGGTGTGTGTTGCCCCTCTCCCTCCTCACATATATATAGGTGGACAGGAAGAGCGGCAGCCTAGGGCGCCCCCAAGGGGCCTGGCGGCTGCCCTAGGCGCCTGCCCTGGCCGTGCCCCGACCTTTCCTTCCTGGCGCTTGGGTGGGAAGGCAGGAGGGGAGGCCCCCCCTTTCCTTTCCCTGCATGTGGAAAAGAAGGTAAGAGGGGCTAGCCCTCTCCGTTCCTTCCCTAGGGCTGCCTGTCATGAGGTGGGGGCGCACCAGCCCTATGTGGGCTGGTGCGCTCTCCCTCATTGGCCCGTTTGGCCCAATATGCTCCCGTGGCCTCCCAAAACCCCTTCCGGTGATCCGATAATACTCTGGTGCATTCCGAAACCTTTCCGGAGAGCAAATAGTATTGTCCTATATATCAGTCTTTACCTCTGGACCATTTCGGAACTCCTCGTCATGTACATGATCTCACCCGGGACTCCAAATAACATTTGTCACCAACTCACATAACTCATATAATACCATATCGTCAACGAACATTAACCGTGTTGACCCTACGGGTTCGAGAATGATGTAGACATGACTGAGACGCCTCTCCGGTCAATAACCAATAGCGGGACCTGAATGCCCATATTGGTTCCTACATATACTACAAAGATCTTTATCGGTCGAACCTTTATGACAACATACGTAGTTCCCTTTGTTTGTCGGTACGTTACTTGCCCGAGATTCGATCGTTGGTATCTCCATACCTAGTTCAATCTCGTTACTGGCAAGTCTCTTTACTCGTTCCATAATACATCATCTCATAACTAACTCCTTAGTCACTTTGCTCGCAAGCTTCTCGTGATGCTGTATTACTGAGAGGGCCCAGAGATACCTCTTCGATATACGGAGTGACAAATCCCAATCCTGATTCACGCCAACTCAACAGACACCTTTGGAAATACCTATAGAGCATGTTTATGATCACCCAGTTACATTGTGACGTTTGATAGCACACAAGGTATTCCTCTGGTATCCAGGAGTTGCATGATCTCATGGTCGAAGGAATATGTATTTGACATTAAGAAAGCAGTAGCAATAAACGGAACGATCATATGCTAAGCTAACGGATGGGTCTTGTCCATCACATCATTCTCCTAGTGATGTGACCTCGTTTATCAAATGACAACTCATGTATATGATTAGGAAACATTAACCATTTTTGATCAACGAGCTAGTCTAGTAGAGGCTCACTGTCAGTGTCAAAACTGGCGGATCTCGGGTAGGGGGTCCCGAACTGTGCGTCTAGGCGGATGGTAACATGAGACAAGGGACATGATGTTTTTACCCAGGTTCGGGCCCTCTCGATGGAGGTAAAACCCTACTCCTGCTTGATTGATATTGATGATATGGGTAGTACAAGAGTAGATCTACCACAAGATCAAAGAGCCTAAACCCTAGAAGCTAGCCTATGGTATGATTGTTCTTCGTCCTACGGACTAAAACCCTCCGGTTTATATAAGCACCAAAGAGGGTTAGGGTTACACAGAGTCGGTTACAATGGTAGGAGATCTACATATCCATATCGCCAAGCTTGCCTTCCACGCCAAGGAAAGTCCCATCCGGACACGGGACAGAGTCTTCAATCTTGTATCTTCATAGTCCAGGAGTCCGGCCGAAGATGATAGTTCGGCTATCCGGACACCCCCTAGTCCGGGACTCCCTCACTCAGTATGGACACGATATTTGTTTATGTATTCACACATGTATTTAAGTTTCTGGTCAATACAATTCTAGCATGAATAATAAACCTTTATCATGAATAATGAAATATATTAATAACAAATTTATTATTGCCTCTAGGGCATATTTCCATCAATGCCTTCCTCTAGGCCCAAACATGGTGAGGTGTCATGTAGTCGACGTTCACACGACACCACTAAAGGAAGAACAACATACATATCATCAAAATATTGAACGAATACCAACTTCACATAATTACTTATAACCAAACTTCTCCCATGTCATCAAGAACAAATGGAACTACTCACAAATCATATTCATTTTCAAGATCAGAGGAGTATTATATATGATTGAGGATATGAGCATATAATCTTGCACTAAATAAACCAGCTAGCATCAACTACAAGATGTAATCAGCACTACTAGCAACCAACAAGTACCAATATGAGGTCTTGAGAAAAAAATTGAATACAAGAGATGAACTAGGGTTTGAGATGAGATGGTGCTGATGAAGATGTTTATGGAGATGAGTCCTCTCACGATTAGAGGATCGTTGGTGATGTTGATGGCTTCGATTTCCCCTCCCGGAGGGAGGTATCCCCAGCGGAATTGCTCTGCCAGAGAGGAAAAGTTCTCCTGCCCAGGTTCCGCCCCGAGACGATGGCGCTTCGTCCCAAAAGTCTTCTCTTGATTTTTTCTAGGGAAAATAGCATCATATAGGAGAAGGACGGCCACAAAGGCAACAGGGCGCGCCCTGATGCCTTGTGGGCCCCACGTGGCTCTTTCTGACCTAATTCCAATGCTATAAATTCCCAAATATTCCAAAAACCCTAGAGAGCCAGACGAAACAATTTTTCCGCCGCTGCAAACTTCTGCTCTTCCGTGATCCCATCTGGAGGCCTTTTTCAGCACTCTTCTCGAGGGGGAATTGATCACGATGGGCTTCTACATCAACCTTGTTGCCCATTCGATGATGTGTGTATAGTTCACCATAAACCTATGTGTCCATAGTGATTAGCTAGACGGCTTCTTCTCTCTCTTTGATCTTCAATACAATGTTCTCTTCGGAGATCAATTCGATGTAATATTATTTTGCGGTGTGTTTGTTGGGATCTGATGAATTGTGGATTTATGATCAGATTATTCATTGGAAGTAATTAAGTCTTTTCTGAACTTTATTATGCATGATTTTTATAGCTTTGTATTTCTTTCTGAACTATCCGCTTGGTTTGGCCAACTAGATTGATTTATCTTCAGTGGGAGAGGTGCTTTGTAGTGGGTTCAATCTTGTGGCATCCTCACCAAGTGACAACAGGGGTAGCGAGGCATGAATTTGTATTGTTTCCATTAAGGGTAAAACGATGGTGTTTAATCATATTGCTTGGTTTTATTTGTCTCCATCATGTCATCTTGCTTAGAGCGTTACTCTATTCGTCATGAACTTAATACCATAAATGCAGACAAGAGTCAATCGATTGGTGGAGTAATAGTAGTAGATGCAGCCAGGAGTCGGTCTACTTTTCACGGACGTGATGCCTATATACATGATCATTGCCATGAATATCTTCATAACTATGCGCTTTTCTATCAATTGCCCAACAATAATTTTTCTACCCACCGTATGCTATGTTTCGAGAGAGAAGCCTCTAGTGAAAACTATGGCCCCCGGGTCTACTTTAATCATATTACTAAAACCAAAAATACCTTTGCAATTTTACTTTTCAATTTATATATCTATCGATACAAGATTTAATCCTTGCAAGTAATGAGTTCAAGGGGTTTGACAACCCTCTTGCCCACGTTGGGTGCAAGTATCTGTTCTTGTGTCTGTAGGTACTTCTTACTAGAAATTTGCATGGTTCTCCTATTGGTTCGATATCTTGGTTCTCACTGAGAGAAATACTTATCCTCCACTATATTGCTTCACCCTTCCTCTTCGGGGGAAATCCCAACACAACTCATAAGTAGCAGAAAGAATTTCTAGCGTCGTTGCTGGGGAGTCATCATCAAATACCTACATGTTCCTTCACACAAACTATCATTTACTTGCTCTAATTTTTATTTGCCTTGTCTTTTTCATCTCCCTCCACTTCTCTAAAAAAAGAATCAAAAAACACAAAAATATTTTGCTTTGCTTGTTTGCTTTCTTGCTTGCTTTGCCACTATGTCTCAAGAAGACATTAAGTTGTGTGACTTCTCAAATACTAATGACAATGATTTTATTAGTACTCCAATTGCTCCTCCCGCCACTAAGGTGGAGTCTTATGATATTAATGTTGCATTGCTAAATCTTATTATGAAAGAACAATTTGCTGGAAATCCTAATGAAGATGTTGCATCCCATCTTAATGCTTTCGTTGAATTATGTGATATGCAAAAGAAAAAAGGTGTGGATAATGATATTGTTAAGTTGAAATTATTTCCTTTCTTGCTATGAGATCGTGCTATAACTTGGTTTTGATCCTTGCCTGGCAATGGTATTGACTCTTGGGATAAATGTAAGGATGCTTTTGTGGCTAAGTATTTTCCTCCCGCTAAGATTTTTTCTCTTAGAAATAAAATCATGAACTTTAAGAAACTTGAGCAAGAACATGTTGCACAATCTTGGGAGAGAATAAAATGATTAAAAATTGCCCCACTAATGGATTAAGCTTATGGATGATAATACAAAAAAATTATGCGGGACTAAACTTTGTGTCGAGAAATCTTTTTGACTCTGATGCAGGTGGTACACCAAACAAACTCCAACTGGTAAGAAGGTATACTCCATCGAAGAAGTTGCTACTTTCAGTTATAAAAGGGATGCTCTTATGAATGTGCTTACTAGTAAAAACGCACATGTTGATCCTAATGATGTTCCACTATCCACTTTGATTGAGCAAATAATGATGTTATTGACGTGAATTATGTCGCTAGAAATAATTTCAACAACAATGCTTATAGAGGGAATTTCAATCTATACCATATCGCGATAATCCCTCTAATAATTATGGTAATTCCTATGGTAATTCATATAATAACAGGAAACCTACTGAATTTGAGAACAACGTTAAAGAATTTATTAGTTCTCAAAATATTTTTAATGCCATGGTAGAAGAGAAACTACATAAAGTTGATGATATGGCTATAAACAAGGATATAATTGCTCATGATGTGGAAACTCTTAAAATTAGAATTATGCCACATAAAATTGATGCTATTGATACTCTAAAGTCTATTCAAGTCACCTAAATTAAAGTAGAGAAAGAATCACTAGGATAAGAGCTAAGTGAGAATTTCTAGAAAAAGCAATTCCACCCGGCTTTTATCATAATCATAATGTAGCTATTAAAATGATTGGTGTTACACCTACTGAATCTTTGTCTAATAATATAAAAAACAATGAAAAAGGGACTGGACATGAGTCAACTTTAGCTAGAAGGCGTCCCAATTGTTCTGAGGGTGATGTATTAATGATAAAAACAATAAAAGTGGGTTTGAAGAGGTCAAGACTTTAGAGAGTGATGTGCCTACTACTTTGGATTAAAAGGACTTTAATTATGATAATTGCTCTTTGATTGAATGTATTTCCTTGTTGCAACCCATGATAGATGCACCTTATGCTTATGAACAAAATAAAGCTTTTACTAAACACATTGTAGAAGCAATGATTAAAGCTCATGAAGAAAAGCTAGAATTAGAAGTTTCTATACCTAGAAAATTACATGATGAATGGGAACCTACTATTAAATTAAGATTAAAGATTATGAATGTAATGCTTTGTGTGATCTAGGTGCTAGCATTTGTGCTATACCAAAATCCCTATGTGACGTGCTAGGTCTCACCGTTATGAATGAATGTTCCCTAAACTTGCATTTAGAAGATTCAATTATTAAGAAACAATTGGGCAGAATTAATGATGTTCTCGTACTTTCTAATAGAAATTATGTTCGCATGGATTTCATTGTGCTTGATATTGAATGTAATCCATCTTTTCCTATAATACTTGGTGGGCCTTCCCTATGAACCATAGTGATGCAGAGCATCCCAAGGTCATCACCATGGACCTACCTACGTCTCCCCAAGTGCCTAGTGGACCCATGACAAGAGCTCGTGCATGTACTATTCAATCTGAGGTGACATCTCACCTACTTGAGCTTCCCTACATGTGAAAGAGACATGGTTGATACCTCAATCAGAGACACTATGTATGATCAGGTACAATGAGCTTCCCGAGGATCCAAGAGTTAAAGGAGAAGAAAGGGACATGAGTGCCAAGTCTATGTCCAGCCACGGCCTTCCAGCCGCTGCCCGGAACCTCCGGCCTTCCCGGAACTTCCGGCCCCTGGCTATCCAGATGAGACCCGAGCATGCAAAGTTTCTGTCCAGCCTGGAACCATCCAGGACCATCTCCCGGGCCTTCCGGCCCCCGGAACATCTGTTCCTGCCCGGAATCTCCGGCTTGCCTGCGTGCAGTGACTCTGGGCCAAGGCCCATGTACCCCTTCACCCCCCTAGACCATATATACTCCTTCTTCCCCATCATTCTAGGGTTAGCATTGTGGTAGCTCATTTTGGAGATAGAACTTTGCTCATCCACTTGTACCCCTACTCCTTTGGAGATCGAGGCCTCCTAGGAGAAGATCCCTCACGTGGATTCAAGACCCCGTCTAGGGAAGATCCCCCATGGATTCAAGACGCCATCTCCTCATGGATTGGGAAGAACTAGCTACCATTTGTATCGTCCCTTGTTGACCTTGGATCGTGTATTCCTCTTTGTGTATGTGGATCCAGCACATGTGTGATCGTATCTCATTGATTTGAGTGTTTTCCTCTTGTGCGTTCTTCGTGTTCTTCGGGAACCTCCCTCAAAATCGTGAAATATCGGCCCCTAGGATTCCACCCTACATCATCTTGGTGTCATGAGCCACGTTGATAACGAATTTGGAGTCCCTACCCCCACTTTCTAGCCTAATTTTGCTTTGTTTTGTCCCAATTTTGAAAAATCCCCACAAAAGTAGCCCCCAATTTTTTTTGTGCTTTGTTGGTTTGATGAGATTTTGTTGAATTTGATCCATGGATTCGAAGTGTTTCACGTGGATCTAGCTTTTCCCCATCTTTTCCCCACTTTCCATCCATGAAATATTCTCAATTTTGACCCTAGAAATCGAGTTTTTCCGCCCCCGTTCTTAGATCAAGAATTTAGGGTTCGTCCCAGAAGAAATTCCACGACACCCGGAACTTCCGTCCTTATCCCAGAACTTCCGGGCCAAACAGAAAGTTTACTCAAAATCTCCCAATTTCCCCTATACTTTTTTTGCGACCCCCGGAACATCCGGGCACCCCCCGGAACTTCCTAAGGCCGAAACTTCCGGCCAAACCCGAAGCATTACACATAATTTCAGCATCGACCTCCTTCACCATTTTCATCACAACTTTTTGCTCCGAACTCCGATTTGAGTGTTCTTTGGCTCGCTTTGAAGCCATCGACCTGCCCAAGGTCCTCATCTTGGTTTCACCACCTTTTGACTCCATAAATTTTTTGGAACTTTGGCATCTTTGCGTAAGCCTTCCACCATACCATCCGCAATAACACCATAGCCTTCTGCAACCTAACCCATTTTGGTCCCCGTTGCATTTGAGGTTGTTTGAGTTGTTGATTGAGTCTCCTAAGGTGTTTAGGCTACTTAGGGATGGTGACCTCAACTCCACTTCCGCATTGCCAACTCCGTCATCACCACCGCATTCTGCTACCACCATTTGACATTTGTTTGAGATTTTGAGTTGCGGTTTTCGTTTCCTAACATGTTTCGGCTACTTAGGGCTGGTTCGACACTGACAACACTGCTGCTCATCTTCGCCACAGATTCGTCATTGACAACGACCACTTCATCTTTCGACACCCCTACTATAAGCAAGAACGGTAACCTCGACGACTCCTTCATATACTCTCCCTGCCATTGCATTGTTAACCCGAGCCCATTTTGCGTCACTTTCCTATCCAGACTAGCCATTTGAGTATTGCTCGGCAATGTTACTTGTGCACATTAGTGATCATCGATTCCTTTGCATACGATACCTCATCTTGGTATAAGCATATCATCTCTTGTGTCAATAGGTTGTTCCCGCATATACACATTTGCTATCTTGGTTCGTGAAATTTTGCATAATTGGCCAAAGAAAGAGCTCAAAAGAGAAAGAGCCAAAAAGTTTTTATGCACAAAAAATAGGCAAAAGCTTGTAAGCAAGAGCAATAGTATCATACCACATTGCATATCAAATTGCCACACTCGATCATCTTGGATCATATCACCGAAACATCATACATATATAGCATACTTGGGATAGAAGTCATTTCATTTTTGCTTTGTAGGTCGTGCACAAGTCTCGTATCCGCCTATTGAGCAATCATGCTAGCATCTCTCTAGCGTTGTGCAACAAGAGCATTTTCCATGGATTCCACATTTTGAGCTCGTTCCTTGGTTGCACGACCCCATTTATCTATCCGTGCATGTGTTTCCGTGTGCCACATATTGCTTTGGCCTACTTGTTGCACTTGCGAATTTGTGAATATTTTTCAACATTATTGAATCTTGCTAACATTTGCATAAATTTTGTGCCACCATCCTCACCAAGCTACTCCAAGGGCTTTATTTGTGAGGATATGAGAATCGACAAGATCCGGTACTAATTGTGCTATTTCCTTGTAACACTATTGAATGATCATTGATCCATATTCAACATCCGATAAGTTACACTCGGTCTAGTTCTTTTCTTCCTTCCACTCACATATTTGCTTGAGATGATGGATAGGCCAAGTACTTCTACCAACCCACTCTTCATGGAACAAGAAGAGTAACCGAACAACTACGTCACCAAGAATCAACTCTTCGGCATGCAAAGAGCTTTGCATCAAGAGAATGAAGGATTGGGCAACCGCATCTATCAACTCGCGACCGACTTGCGACAATCTGAGCAATGTACAAGAGACTACTTTGACACATCGATGGCATCTGATGCGGAGCATCCCATGGTCATCCCCATGGTCACTACCTCAACTACCCAAGCTCCAACTGGAGCCATGACAAGAGCTTGATCACGTGCTATTCAATCCGAGGTGACATCTCTCCCACTCAAGCTTCCCTTACATTCAAGTGAGACATGACTGCTGCCTAAGTCAGAAACACTATGTGTGATTAGGTACAACACACAAGCCATGAAGCCGAGATCTGAGGAAGAAGGAACATGCGTCAACACTCTGTTCAGCCTGGAACTTCCGGCTAGAGCCTGAAACTTCCGGCCCCCGGAACCTCCGACCAACCCGGAACTTCCGGCCTCCGACTACCCAGACAAGACCGGGCACTCCAACACTCTGGTTAGCCCGGAACCAGCCCGGAACCTGGCCCAGACCTTCCGCCCCCGGATGTCTGTCCAGCTCCCACCGTGCCAACTCTCTGGTTAGGATGGACCCTCCCCGGACCTTGGCCCAGAACCTAATCAAGTGGAACACGACGATTAAGCAGCTCAAGACCCTCCACCACGGCACGAGCGTCACCCCCTTCGACAATAACGTAATGAAGAGGAACGCTACAACAAGCTCAAGTTCACCATGCCCAAGTTCTCCGGAAGCAACGATCCCGAAGACTACCTTTCATGGGCATTGAAGGTTGACAAGATCTTTCGCTTACACAACTATAAAGAATATAAGAAAATTGCCATGGCATCACTTGAGTTCCAAGACTATGTCCTCATTTGGTGGGAGCAAGTCATTAAGAGGCGAGAAGCAAAAGGTGACCCCCCAATCATAACATGGAATCCAATGAAGGATGTCATGTGAACGCGCTTTGTACCCACGTACTATAGCCATGACCTATTCAAGAAATTGCAACTCCTCAAGCAAGGAACCAAGTCCGTTGAAGAGTATTACAAGGAAACAGAGATTGCCATGATTCAAGCCAATGTCACGGAAGATGAGGAGCAAACCATGGCACGATTCTTGAATGGACTCAACCATCCTATCAAGAAGATTGTGGATTTCCAACCATACTAAAACCTTCTAGAGTTAGTGCACCAAGCTACCAAGGCAGAGCACAAGTGCAAGATGATTACAAATACGCCAAGTACTCTTCCAAGACCTACGGTTCATACACTCAAGCTTCAACGACTGCAACACCTTCTACATCGACGAAACTTAGACCAAGAATCGACTACAAGTCAAGTTACAAGAAAACTTCTACATCTTCAAGTCATCCTCCTACTACAGGCAACTTCAAGACGAGAGCTTCATCATCCACAACTCCACTGGATGAGACCATCAAGACAAGTTCCATCAAATGCTTCACATGTCAAGGCCAAGGCCACAAGACATTTGAGTTCCCCACTCGGCGCACCATGATCGCCAATGACGACAGCACCTATGACTCGATGAGTGAGGAAGAAATGGAAGTCCTTGAGCATGTGGCCATGCATCGACACATGAATGAAGATGAATATGACCAAGTCTTTTGTGACAATGATTCGAGTCTGCTCTAGTTGTCTCCCAGGTCTTGACACTTCAACATCAATAAGACGAAGACCAACGTTGCCACATCTTCCACACCAAATCAAGCATCCATGGATGTTCCGTCAAGGTCATAATCGACAGAGGAAGTTGCCACAATTTTGAAAGTGAAGAGATATGTTCCAAGATACAATTGGTAAAGATGAAGCATCCTCGCCCCTACAAGGTCCAATGGCTTAGTGATAACCCACAAGTGTAGGGGATAATTGTAGCCTCTTTCGATAAGTAAGAGTGTCGAACCCAACGAGGAGCTAAAGGTAGAACAAATACTCTCTCAAGTCCTATCTGCCACTGATACGACTCTACGCACGCTTAGTGTTCGCTTTACCTAGAACAAGTATGAAGCTAGAAGTACTTTGTAGGTGTTGTTGGATAGGTTTGCAAGAAAATAAAGAGCACGTAAACATAAACTAGGGGTTGTTTAGATAAAGATGCAATAAAGTAAATATAGCGAGTGTGGAAAAGTGGTGGTAGGAGTTGTGAAATTGTCCCTAAGCAATTGACTACTTTACTAGACCGGTAATCACTATTGCAATTTTATTTGAGGGAGAGGCATAAGCTAACATACTTTCTCTTCTTGGATCATATGCACTTATGATTGGAACTCTAGCAAGCATCCACAACTACTAAAGATTCATTAAGGTAAAACCCAACCATAGCATTAAAGTATCAAGTCCTATTTATCCCATACGCAAACAACCTACTTGCTCGGGTCTGTGCTTCTGTCACTCATGCCACCCACCATAAGCAAATCATAAACATATTGCAAACCCTACAGCGGGAATCCCTCACGCTTGCATGACACAGAGGGCACAATAGGAAAGCACCAATAATAAAACATGCAACTCAAACCAATCATAGCAATTCATCAATCACCGACAGGACAACGAAAATCTACTCAGACATCATAGGATGGCAACACATCATTGAAAAATAATATGAAGCATAAAGCACCATGTTCAAGTAGAGGGTACAACGGGTTGTGGGAGAGTGGACCGCTGGATATAGATGGGGGAAGGTGATGGAGATGTTGATGAAGATGGCGGAGGTGTTGGTGTATATCGCGGTGATGATGATGGCCCCCGGCGGCGCTCCGGTGCCACCGGAAGCAAGGGGGAGAGAGCCCCCCTTCTTCTTCTTCTTCTTCCTTGACCTTCCCCTAGATGGGAGAAGGGTTTCCCCTCTGGTCCTTGGCTCCCATGGCGTGGGAGGGGCGAGAGCCCCTCCGAGATTGGATCTATCTCTCTATTTCTGTGTTCTCCGATTCTGCCCCTTCACCGTTTCTTTTATATCCGGAGATCCGTAACTCCGATTGGGGTGAATCTTTCGCCCAGATCTTTCTTATAAAATTAGCTTTCTTGCAGCAAATGAAGAGCATCAACCGCCTTATGGGGGCCCCAGGAGAGTCCAGGGCGCGCCTGCCTCCCTGGGGCGCGCCCCCTATCTCCTGCCCCCTCGGGCACCGTCTCGCGTTGATTTTACTTCCCAAAAATCATAAATATTCCAAAATAATTCTCCATACGTTTTATCCCGTTTGGACTCCGTTTGATAAGGGTTTTCTGCAAAACATAAAACATGCAATAAACAGGAAGTGGCACTGGGCACTGGATCAATATGTTAGTCCCAAAAATATTATAAAAAGTTGCCAAAAGTATATGAAAGTTGAAGAATATTGGCATGGAACAATCAAAAATTATAGATACGACGGAGACGTCTCAGCGTCCCCAAGCTTAATTCCTGCTCGTCCTGGAGTAGGTAAATGATAAAAAAAGATAATTTTTGATGTGGAATGCTACCTAGCATAATCTTGATCATATGTCTAATCATGGCATGAATATTAAGACACTAGTGATTCAAATCAATAGTCTATCATTTGACATACAAAACGATAATACTTCGAGCGTACCAATAAAGCAATCATGTCTTTTCAAAACAACAAGGCCAAAGAAAGCTTATCCCTACAAAATCATATAGTTTGGCCATGCTTCATTTTCATCACACAAAAATGCTCCCATCATGCACAACCCCGATGACAAGCCGAGCAATTGGTTCATACTTTTTAACGTGCTTCAGCTTTTTCAACCCTCACGCAATACATGAGCGCAAGCCATGGATATAACACTATAGGTGGAATAGAATATGATGGTGGAGGTTTATGTGGAGAAGACAAAAAAGGAGAAAGTCTCACATCGACGCGGCTAATCAATGGGCTATGGAGATGCCCATCAATTGATGTCAATGCGAGGAGTAGGGATTGCCATGCAACGGATGCACTAAGAGCTATAAGTGTATGAAAGCTCAACAAAAGAAACTAAGTGGGTGTGCATCCAACTTGCTTACTCATGAAGACCTAGGGCATTTGAGGAAGCCCATCGTTGGAATATACAAGCCAAGTTCTATAATGAAAATTCCCACTAGTGTACGAAAGTGATAACATAGGAGACTCTCTATATGAAGAACATGGTGCTACTTTGAAGCACAAGTGTGGAAAAAGGATAGTAACATTGCCTGTCGGTGTCAAAACCGGCGGATCTCGGGTAGGGGGTCCCGAACTGTGCGTCTAGGAGGATGGTAACAAGAGACAAGGGACATGATGTTTTACCCAGGTTCGGGCCCTCTTGATGGAGGTAAAACCCTACGTCCTGCTTGATTGATATTGATGATGTGGGTATTACAAGAGTAGATCTACCACGAGATCAAAGAGGCTAAACCCTAGAAGCTAGCCTATGGTATGATTGTTGTTCGTCCTATGGACTAAAACCATCCAGTTTATATAGACACCGGAGAGGGCTAGGGTTACACAGAGTCGGTTACAATGGTAGGAGATCTACATATCCGTATCGCCAAGCTTGCCTTCCACGCCAAGGAAAGTCCCATCCGGACACGGGACGAAGTCTTCAATCTTATATCTTCATAGTCTTGGAGTCCGGCCGATGATGATAGTTCGGCTATCCGGACACCCCCTAGTCCAGGACTCCCTCAGTAGCCCCTGAACCAGGCTTTAATGACGACAAGTCCGGCGCGCATATTGTCTTCGGCATTGCAAGGCGGGTTCCTCCTCCGAATAATTCATAGAAGATTGTGAACACCAGGATAGTGTCCGGCTCTGCAAAATAAATTCCACATTCCACCGTAGAGAGAATAATATTTACACAAGTTCAATTTGCTGACGTATTTCGTGGCGTGACGTCACACAACAACCAAGCCTTTACTTGAATCGTTTTTATTATACCACCTCAGTGCATTTAGCGAAGCGGTTTCCTTGGCACGTCTTGTCGAAGCAGAGATCGTGTTCCCCTTATTCCGGGATTCCCATCAATACGGATGTGGGTAACCCAACCGTGCCATTGATTGCGGCGCTTGGGAGAAAAGCAAGTTTTACCAGGCCGGTGGGGACGCATAGTTTCGTCCGCCCATATATAATGGGATAAGGATCCACCTTTTACCAGCGCCTTCTTCCTCCTTTGCTTATCCATCTCCGTGCACTCGAGCTCCAGCGCCCAAGTCCGCACATCTCACCTCAACCTTCTCCAACTATGTACGGAGCGGGAGGCAAGTGGATGGCCTCCTCCGTTACGGAGGGGCACATCAAGAAGCTACGCGGCGCCGGATATCTGTCCAATGACATCGCGCACCGGCTCCCCGACTAGGGGCAGCTCATCCCCACCCCCGGGCCCCATGAGAGGGTGGTATTCCTTCCCCATTTCCTCCGCGGACTGGGCTTCCCACTCCACCCCTTTGTACGGGGGCTCAAGTTCTACTACGGCCTGGATTTCCATGATCTGGCCCCGAATTTCATCCTCAACATCTCGGCGTTTATCGTGGTGTGTGAGGCCTTCCTCTGCATCCAGCCCCACTTCGGCTTGTGGCTCAAGACCTTCAATGTCAAGCCGAAGGTTGTGAAGGGCAGCCAAGCGGAGTGCGGAGGCGCCATGGTGGGCAAGATGCCCAACGTTACTTGGCTCGAGGGCGCCTTCGTGGAAACCATCAAGGGGTGGCAATCGGGGTGGTTCTACATCATCGAGCCGCGTGACCCTAAATGGGAAGCAGCCCCCGAATTCAGATCTGGCATCCCCACACAGCTCACCTCTTGGAAAGAGAGTGGCCTGACCTGGGGCGATTCGGAGGAGCTGACCGGACTCCAAGCCTGCGTCCAAAAGCTAGTGAACAAGAAGCTCAAGCTTGTCAACGTAGTCCAGGTCATGCTCATCCGCCGGATTCTCCCGTGCTAACAACGGGCCTTCAAATTGTGGGAGTTTGATCCGGCCCAGCTCCGAACCTTGAGCGGGCTCTTCGACAATAAGTACGAAGAGGTCTAGAAGGTGCTGTTTAAGGGCGCCGAGGCTCCTGCATCCGCTACCGAAGATCGCGGATTCAGCTCACAGCGCCAGGCTAGCGAGGTAAGCGATTCTACCCTTTACGGGACACTTGTTTTCCATAGTTTGACTCTATGCGGGATCTAAACTCCCTCTCCTTTGACAGGACTGGCTGAAGAAGGCCGAGCAGACTAACTGTCCGGCCCCTTTGCCAGAAGACCCAGCGGACGCCCGCTTAGCGGGGCTGCTGGTTCCGGCACCCCACGTGGTGCCGGAGAAGAAGGCCAAGAAGAAGGCCACGGGCACTCGAAAGAGTTCCCATTTTTAGGTGTCCGATGACTCCGAGGCGGACTCCTCCCACACGGACGAGGAGGAGAAGAAAGAGGCCTCTCCCCCAGCGGGGGGAGGGAAGAAAAGGAAGGCCTCCCCAACGAGGGAGGCCGAAGGGTCCAAGAAGGGAAGGACTCTTCCCTCGGACTGTTCCACCAACGCCGGTGACGACGACGAGGATTGGCCTTCAAGGGCCAAGCCCCTGGCGAGATTGTAAGTATCCGGACTCCCGAACAACTTCATGATTTTTCTTTTCGCCACATGGTGTCTTTCTAATGCCGCATACAACCCTGCAGTCCGCCCAAGGACGATCTTCCCGCTTTGTTGAGCGGGTCCTTGGGCACGTCAGATGTGAATAGTACTTCACTTCCGACCGCCTCCACCCCCCGTGACTCCGACGACGCTGAGGTGGGATCCCAGAGAGGGACCCACTCGGAGGAGGAGGACCCGGAGGTGCCACAAGGCAACCTCCCGGACTTCGTACCGGACTCCTCACCGGAACCTGCAGTTGTTCCGGAGTCCGGCAGGCGGCCCCTTCGTAAGAAGGGCAAGACTGTGATGCCAGCGGCCTTCGTCCAACCGGAGGCGCCGGATAACTTGCTGGAAGCGCTCAACGGCGCTTCCATCGAGGAGGAACACCGCACTGTCATGAGTGCGGTGATTCAGAAGGTCCAGCTTGCCAAAAGCGGGCTGACCGAAGCCTGCAACCGCCTTCTAATAGGCTTTGAGGTAAGAAATTTAATATATGTAAAATAGTACTGCATAGACAGTAGCCCCTGATGCTCGGTTCGGTGTTCGGAAAGAAAAGCCGGACTGAGGATCTAAAAAGATATACGCAAGAGTCTTAAAAAATATGTCAATATGGGATTGCAGGCTGCGCTGCTGACCTTTGCCGCACTGACTGCGAAGGTCGATGCTTTGAAGCAAAGCCTCGAGCGGTCCGAGAACAAGCTCGGCCGTGCCAAGAAGCAGCTCGAGGACAAAGAAGGTGAGTAACACCTTATTAAAGTTGTACCTTACAGAAAAGGATTTGGTTGCAAGAGAAATGACAAGGATAACATGGGTACTTCAGGGGCCACGAACGAGGTGGCGACCCTGAAGGAGGCGGTGTCCGCGGCCGAACGTAATGCGGCCGTGGAGCATGCTGGGCGAGAGAAGCAGGAGGCGCGGGTGGCGGAGGTGCAGCAAGAGCTCCAGGCTCTCGTGGAAAAGCATGAGAGTTTGGAGCGCGACTCGAAGACTCGAGAGTCCGAGCTTGCATCGGCTCTTGAGAGTGCCAAAGCTGCTAAGGCCGAAGCCCACAAGGCCCTTCAGGAAATTGAGGCATTGAAGAAAATAGCGGCGGGTAAGGCATTTTTCATGCAAAGCAAGCATGTGAATGTGAATTACCTGTTACTTACCCGAATTTGGAGCTCTCCAGGAGCGTTCGCAGATCTACCCGCAGCGTGTCCGATGCTGCCGCTTTCTACAGGGCCGAGGAGGGGAGCTCGATGGAGAAGGTCTTCTGGTCTCAGTATGCTGAGGCCGGACATCCGGTGCCCCTTAGCGACCAGCTGAAGCAGCTGGTCGAGGTCCACAAGGTGGCCGAATAGGCCATGAAAGGCCTCATAGTTTGGCTGTGGCCCAATGAGGCCATGCCTGGGAGCTACTTCGGCCTGGTGCGGCAGCTGGTGGATGCTTGTCCATGGGTTGAGGTCATCAAGCGATCCGCCTGTATTGAAGGTGCCCGTCGGGCCCTTGCCCGTGCTAAGGTGCACTGGGGCAAGATGGATGCTGAGAAGCTTGTGACGGACACGCCACTGCCGGGCAAGGAGTATCACACGCCCGAGATGTATTATAAGGGTGTCCTAAAGGGTGCCCACATTATTGCGGGTGAGTGCTCCAATAATGTAATATTTGAGTAGACTCGCATTTTGTTATCCTGTGCGCTGAAAACTTTGTTCATATGCGCTAAGCAACGCTTGTTGATTTAAAATATTACCTTCTGTGCAGCTGTTTATCAAATCTGAGAGATGGCAAGTCGTCGGCTTCAGCCCCCATGCCACGAGTGCTGGGGTGTTCGGGATAAATTTGAGCACTCTTGTTCCCATATTTGGGTCCATCTAGGGAGGCGCTCAACACAACGAACGAGGCAACTGGACTTATAATGCTTGAACACTCTCACTTAGCCATAGAATTCTATAGTTTTAAATTTCGGCGAAGCCCCTAGTGTTCGGAAGGTCGAATTCGGGGCGCTATCCACGCCTGGGCCGGACAAAGCCGGTTCCTCGCTCTAAGCGGCATAAGTCTTTAGGGACTCGAAAAAACCTCTCGAACAGCGACCGGCTCTCGCCTTATCATGACGGTCAGTTTTAGCTTTCTCCACTGAGGTGCTCGCCCAGCTCAACTGGGGCGCAATCGCAGTGGTTCTCCCAGTGCTACCTTAGCCGATACAACGGAACGTAAGGTACCAAAACATGGGAGCCGGGCAAACCCAACTATTGACCCAAGACATGATTCGGAGCCGATGCATATAATGCTATAAGTTCGGGGTGCCGCACTTGTGAAAGTGTTCGGACTTATCACACCATAATGTGGGGAACTTAAGCCCCTGGTGTGTTTAGCCGTACCAAAGTGTACGGATGCGACATGTCATAAATGAACATATGTATAAGAAAGGAATGCAATTATAAGCAAAAAGGTGCTGCATTGTTTATTCAAGAAATACTGCCATGAATGCAGAACAATACAAATAGTGCGATAAGCAAGGGATGGGACTATTAAACATGTCCCCCTCCAGGGGTAGGCTGCGGAATGGTGTATAAAACAGATTTAATGCTCGTAATGGAGACCACCTGGGTATTCGTCGTAGCCTTTCTCCTTCCCTGGCTGTTGCATCGTGAGTTTGGCCGATCTAGTACCGGACAGGGCCTCTGGTGAACGGAGTCCTGTGGGTAAGAAAGAAAAAGAAAAAAAAGAAATGACACACTTGGGAGCCCCTGATGTGGTTAAGCCGCATTCTGGGCCTGTCGTGGTCGTGCCCCTCCCCCTATGCCCATGGTATCTCCAAAGCATAATGATGTACGCGAAGGACCAGTCTTGCAATCTTGCGAGGGCTGGGGTTGGGGCCGCATTGCTACGCATGCTCGGAACGTGCCAGGTGGTCTTGTTGTAGGTTACTCCGGGCGCGTTTAGCCGTGTCCGGTCGCTTAACGGCCGGACTCGAGAATTGCCTTAAGAGGCTGCATTGTACTTCTGCCGCGAGAGCCGCTGTATGTTCCTTCATTTGGAGGGAGCGTTTAGTGTTTCCGTTGACCGTGATGACTCCTCGAGGGCCTGGCATCTTGAGCTTGAGGTATGCGTAGTGCGGCACCGCGTTGAACTTTGCAAACGCGGTCCGTTCAAGCAGAGCATGACAGCCGCTGTGGAACGGAACTATGTCGAAGATTAACTCCTCGCTTCGGAAGTTATCCTGGGATCCGAAGACCACTTCCAGTGTAACTGAGCCTGTACAATTGGCCTCTACACCTGGTATGACGCCTTTGAAGGTCGTCTTTGTGGGTTTAATCCTTGAGGGGTCTATGCCCGTCTTGCGCATCGTGTCCTGATAAAGCAAGTTCAGGCTGCCGCCGCCGTCCATTAGGACTCTGGTGAGGTGAAATCCATCGAAGATTGGGTCTAAACCAATGCGGCGAATCCGCCGTGGCGGATGCTGGTGGGGTGGTCCCTTCGATCAAAAGTGATCAGGCAAGAGGACGATGGGTTGAACTTCGGGGCGACTGGCTCCATCGCCTATACGTCCCTGAGTGCACGCTTCCGCTCCCTCTTGGGTATGTGGGTTGCGTATATCATGTTCACCGTCCGCACCTGTGGGGGGAAACCCTTCTGTCCTCTATTGTTCGGCGGCCGGGTCTCTTCTTCGTCATCGCTATGTAGCCCCTTGCCATTGTTTTCGGCAATTAGCTTGCCTGCCTGCTTGAATACCCAACAGTCCCTGTTGGTGTGGTTGGCTGGCTTTTCGGGGGTGTCGTGTATCTGGCACGAGCGATCGAGTATTCGGTCCAAATTGGACGGACCTGGAGTAGTTCTTTTGAATGGCTTTTTCCGCTAACCGGGTTTGGAGCCTCTGAATCCGGCATTGACTGCCGTATCCTCATTATTGTCGCCGTTAATGCGGCGTTTGTTCTTGTTGCGACGCGACCTGCCGTTGCGGTCCTTGGTATCCGGACTGCCAGAATTTTTGCTGAGGTTGTTGCTGCGGGCTAGCCAGCTGTCCTCTCCCGCGCAAAAGCAGGTCATGAGTGATGTGAGGGCTGCCATGGATTTTAGCTTTTCCTATCCCAGGTGCCGGGCAAGCCACTCGTCGCGGATGTTATGTTTGAAGGCTGCGAGGGCCTCCACATCCGGACAGTCGATGATTTGATTTTTCTTAGTTAAGAACCGTGTCCAGAATTGTCTGGCCGATTCGTCTGGCTGCTGAATTATGTGGCTTAGGTCATCAGCATCTGGTGGTCGCACATACGTGCCCTGGAAGTTATCAAGGAATGCGGCTTCTAGGTCCTCCTAACACCCAATTGATTCTGCTGGCAAGCTGTTAAGCCAATGCCGAGCTGGTCCGTTAAGCTTGAGTGGGAGGTATTTGATGGCGCGAAGATCGTCACCGCGGGCCATGTGGATATGAAGGAGATAGTCTTCGATCCAAACCGCGGGGTCTCTTGTGCCATCATAGGATTCAATATTCATGGGTTTAAACCCTTCGGGAATTTGATGATCCATTACTTCAAGCATAGTGGGTGTGCGACGCCTCTGTATTGGGCTATATCATGACGGAGCTCCAACGAGCTTTGTCTACTGTGTTCGGCCCGGCTGGACTTGCTGTGTCCGGCGCGACGGTTGTCGTCACGTATCATGGGGCGCCCACGCAATCCGTAGATCGATCTTGATTGTCCTGCCTTTATCCTCCAATATATCTCGCAAGTCCGGAGCGTTCCCCTGTGGCCTTGTGCTTTTCGAGCAATGCCGGGTTACGGCTCTAGTGGAGGGCCTAGAGGCCTCTCTGTCGCGGCCACGAGGTGGTCGATTAGCCGTATTGTGCTCTGGTGATGCAGGTTTATATGCCTCCTCCTCTAATCGGGGGAGCAACTTGCGTTTGGGGTAGCCTTTGGAGGGGCGTTCGAGCTCATGCTCTTCGGCCGCAAGGACTTCAGTCCATCTGTCGGCTAGCAGATCTTGATCAGCTCTAAGCTGTTGCTGCTTTTTCTTGAGGCTGTTTGCCGTGGCCATAAGCCTGCGTTTAAAACGCTCTTGTTCGACGGGATCCTCAGGCATGAAAAATTCATCGTCGTCGAGGCTTGCCTCGTCTCCGGAGGGAGGCATGTAATTATCATCCTCTACCTCTTCGTCTGCCGCTCTCTCATGAGGGCTGGCTTCTCCGTCCTCCTGTGCTGAATCTTGCTGGAGGGGGTTGTCTTCGGCACTGTCTGGGGTATTATTATCTCCGGTGCCGGAATCTCCATTCTTGCTGTGGCAGGATTTAGAGCGGCGCCGCTAACGCCGGTGCTTGGGCTGTTTCTTGGAGGGGTCTTCCTCTGCTGTTCCCTCGCCATTCCCATCCTTTGGGATATCCACCATGTATATGTCATATGACGAGGTGGCTTTCCAGTGCCCAGTAGGCGCTGGTTCTTGGTCGTCTCCGGCATCGTCGTCCATACTGTCGATGTCTTCGGAGTCGAAGTCTAGCATGTCGGTTAGATCATCGACAGTGGCTACTAAGTGGGTGGTGGGTGGGTCTTGAATTTCTTCGTCGTCCGCATCCCAACCGTCCTGACTGCAGTCCGGCCAGGGCTCTCCTGATAACGAGAGATACTTTAGCGAACTCAGGATGTCGCCGAAAGGTGAGTGTTGAAAGATGTCCGCAGCGGTGAACTCCATGATCGGCGCCCAATCGGATTCGATTGGAGGGGGCGTAGGAGGTTCGGAGTCCGGCAAGGAGTCTGGTACCTCGGAGTCACGAGCTTCACAAGGGACAAAGTCAATATTCGGCTCTATCGCCGTAGAGGTTGCAGCCCCCGAGGCGGTGTCTAACCACCCGTCCTCGATCTGCACAGCCGGCTCCGAATCGAGGGTCGGAGCGGACTCGTGTGCGGCCTCTAGGGCACTGTCTGGCAGCAGAGCTAAATCATGCCCATCGTGACAGTGCGGCGCGCTCAGTTGTGGCTTGAATCCATCGAAGATCAAGTCTCCGCGGATGTCAGCCATGAAGTTCAGACTTCCAAATCTGACCTGACGGCCAGGGGCGTAGCTTTCGATCTGCTCCAGATGGCCAAACAAATTGGCCTGTAGTGCAATGCCGCCGAATACGAAGATCTGTCTGGGGAGAAAAGTCTCACCCTGGACCGCGTCGTTGTTGATGATCGAAGGAGCCATCGAGCCTATCAGTGATGACACAGAGGAACTCTCAATGAAAGCACCAATGTCGGTGTCAAAACCGGCGGATCTTGGGTAGGGGGTCCCGAACTGTGCGTCTAGGCGGATGGTAACAGGAGACAAGGGACACGATGTTTTACCCAGGTTTGGGCCCTCTTGATGGAGGTAAAACCCTACGTCCTGCTTGATTGATATTGATGATGTGGGTATTACAAGAGTAGATCTACCACGAGATCAAAGAGGCTAAACCCTAGAAGCTAGCCTATGGTATGATTGTTGTTCGTCCTATGGACTAAAACCATCCGGTTTATATAGACACCGGAGAGGGCTAGGGTTACACAGAGTCGGTTACAATGGTAGGAGATCTACATATCCGTATCGCCAAGCTTGCCTTCCATGCCAAGTAAAGTCCCATCCGGACACGTGACGAAGTCTTCAATCTTATATCTTCATAGTCTTGGAGTCCGGCCGATGATGATAGTTCAGCTATCCGGACACCCCCTAGTCCAGGACTCCCTCATTGCCCCTTTTCTCTTTTTCTTTTTCTTCTTTTTTTTCTTTTTTTTGGGTGGGCTTCTTTGGCCCCCTTTTTTATTTAGGCTTCTTTGGCCTTTCCTTTTTTTTCATGGGGCAATGCTCTATAATAATGATCATCACACTTTTATTTACTTACAACTCAATATTACAACTCGATACTAGAACAAAGATATGACTCTATATGAATGCTTCCGGCGGTGTACCGGGATGTGCAATGATCTAGTGTAGCAATGACATCAAAAAACGGACAAGCCATGAAAACATCATGCTAGCTATCTTATGATCATGCAAAGCAATATGACAATAAATGTTCAAGTCATGTATATGATGATGATGGAAGTTGCACAGCAATATATCTCGGAATGGCTATGGAAATGCCATGATAGGTAGGTATGGTGGCTGTTTTGAGGAAGATATAAGGAGGCTTATGTGTGATAGAGCGTATCGTATCATGGGGTTTGGATGCACCGGCGAAGTTTGCACCAACTCTCGAGGTGAGAAAGGGCAATGCACGGCACCGAAGAGGCTAGCAATGATGGAAAGGTAAAAGTGCGTATAATCCATGGACTCACATTGGTCATAAAGAACTCATATACTTATTGCAAAAGTTTATTAGCCCTCGAAGAAAAGTACTACTACGCATGCCCCTAGGGGGATAGATTGGTAGGAACGGTTACCATACGTGCATGCTACATGACTTGCAAACCTCAACACAAGTGTCTCTACAATCCACAACCACCCACTAGCATGACTCTAATATCACCATCTTTATATCACAAAACTATTGCAAGGAATCAAACATATCATATTCAGCGATCTACAAGTTTATGTAGGATTTAATACCTAACCATGTGAATGACCAATTCCTGTCATCTCTCTAAATAGATTTAAGTGAAGCAAGAGAGTTTAATTATTTCTACAAAATATATGCCCACGCTCTAACAAATATAAGTGAAGCAACAGAGCATTCTACAAATGGCGGTTGTCTATATGAAGAGAAACATGCAATCCAAACTTCAAATGATATAAGTGAAGCACATGAAACATTCTATAAAGCCATACTCCAAATATTTAGGTGAAGTGCAATGAGCATTCTATAAATCAACCAAGGACTATATCATACCAGCATGGTGCATAAAATAAAAGTGAAAACTAAATGCAAAAGACGCTCCAAGACTTGCACATAATGCATGAACGAAACGAATTCGAAAACATACCGATACTTGCTGAAGAAAGAGGGGATGCCTTCCGGGGCATCCCAAAGCTTAGATGCTTGAGTCTCCTTGAATATTTAGTTGGGGTGCCTCGGGCATCCCCAATATTGAGCTCTTGCCTCTCTTCCTTTTCCTCATATCAAGACCTCCTCATTTAGACACTTCATCCACACAAAACTTCAACAGAAAACTCGGTAAGATCCATTAGTATAATAAAGCAAATCACCACTCTAAATACTGTTGCAAACCAATTCATATTTTTTTTTGCATTGTGTCTACTGTAGTATAACTTTTCCATGGCTTAATCCACTAATATAAATTGATAGATTCATCAAAACAAGCAAACTATGCATCAAAAACAGAATCTGTCAAAAACAGAACAATCTGTAGAAATCTGAACATCCACCATACTTCTGGTACCCCAAAAATTCTACCAAAATTAGGAAAAATAAACAAGTTGTATAGAAATACAGCTCAAAAGTAATCAGAACCAATTGACATTCCAGTTAAAAATGTAAAATCGCGCACTACAGCCAAAGTTTTTGTCCTGCACCATACAAACCAACAAGCATTGTAAACATCCTAAAGGCAAACCTTGGCACATTATTTTTATAATACAATGAAATTGTACAAGGAGATAATTATTTTTGTTGAAAAGTTTCTGTAATCAAGATTCACAAAGTTTCCGTGAGCATGAACAAAGTTCAAGGAGCTCTCCCACTTCAACAATGTTTATCTCTCTCACTTTCACTTTCCTTTTTGAAAAGTTTTAGGTTCCCCTCTTTATTTTTTTGTTTTTAAACTATATAAAAGCACTCAACAGAAATAAATGACTCTCTAAAACTTCCGGGTTGTCTCCCTGGCAGCGCTTTCTTTAAAGCCATTAAGCTAGGCATATAGTGCTCAAGTAATGGATCCACCCGGAACCCAAGGTATATCAAAGCCAATTTTAATTAACAATGATTTGTAATTTAGTAGTGAGCACAAAGTAACATATATCATGCAACAACGAAGTCTAACTCTCATCCTATGCATCGGCATGTCATAAAAGAACAATTCATGCACATAAAGTAAAGGCCAACGCATAGTATAAGCAGTTTCTTGCAATTTTATCATATTGGATACATAGAGAGGTGGAGATGTAGTTCCTCTCTCATAATAATTGCAAGTAGGAGCAGCAAGCACATGCATATTATATTCATCAAAATTATCACGTGCAATGGTAAAAGGCAACCCATCAATGTAATCCTTAATAAGCACAAACTTCTCCGATATAGTGTAGTTTGGAGAATTCAAAAAGATAATAGGAACTATAGCAAGTTCATCTCCACAAGCATAATTCATATTGGCATCTTGGCCACAAGCATAGCAAACATCATCAAAAAGGGATATTTCAAGAGAATCAACGGGATCATAACAATCATCATAGCAATCATCCTTCGGTAAGCACGAAGGGGAATTAAATAATGTATGAGTTGAAGAGTTACTCTCATTAGAAGGTGGGCACGGGTGATCAATCCGTTGTTCCTTATTTTGTTCTTCGCTCTCCTCATCATCTTTTTCATCCAATGAACTCACAGTTTCATCAATTTCTTCTTCCATAGCTTCCTGCAAAATATTAGTCTCTTCTTGGACAGTGGAGACTTTCGCAATAAATGCATTAATATAGTAATTGTATTCATAATTTTCATAGAAATGTCTAAGTATAGCAAGATTTTTAGGCCTATAAACATCATCATCTAAAGCTTCATACTTTTCAAACAAATAATAAATTTCATAAGCAGCCTTAAAAGCAATAAATTCTTCTATTTGTTCCACATCATAGTAATCATATATACCATTAGCATAAGAAGCTAAGGTTTCATTATCATTAAATTTGCATGAAAAGGGAAGGTGTGGAGCCTTCACCCTAGAGCAACAAGTAATATCATATCTCAAGCATAGTTGCCTAGCATACCACTTCAACATTTGAATTTGATCCCAAAATAGTTTCCCTTTTTGTGTCAAGCGATAATCCCTAAAGTATTCATGTTGATCCAACGTGTCTCCCATTATAAAGTTGAGTTGGGTTTTCTCAGGATTATCAAAGTAGTACAAAATATTTCTCACATGATGATCATCGAGGGTTTTAGGAGTTACCCCATCTCCATGAGTAGCAAGTACACCTATTTTTTTTTGGTATTTCGTGTTCCATATCCATAACTAAAGATAGAGAACAACTTAGAATAGCAAATAAAAATTACTTAGTGATAAAGCAAACAAGCACACACGAGAATATTCACCCCACGCTATGACTCCCCGGCAACGGCGCCAGAAAAAGGTCCTGATAACCCACAAGTGTAGGGGATAATTGTAGCCTCTTTCGATAAGTAAGAGTGTCGAACCCAATGAGGAGCTAAAGGTAGAACAAATACTCTCTCAAGTCCTATCTGCCACTGATACGACTCTACGCATGCTTAGTGTTCGCTTTACCTAGAACAAGTATGAACTAGAAGTACTTTGTAGGTGTTGTTGGATAGGTTTGCAAGAAAATAAAGAGCACATAAACATAAACTAGGGGCTGTTTAGATAAAGATGCAATAAAGTAAATATAGAGAGTGTGGAAAAGTGGTGGTAGGAGTTGTGAAATTGTCCCTAAGCAATTGACTACTTTACTAGACCGGTAATCACTATTGCAATTTTATTTGAGGGAGAGGCATAAGCTAACATACTTTCTCTTCTTGGATCATATGCACTTATGATTGGAACTCTAGCAAGCATCCGCAACTATTAAAGATTCATTAAGGTAAAACCCAACCATAGCATTAAAGTATCAAGTCCCCTTTATCCCATATGCAAACAACCTACTTACTCGGGTATGTGCTTCTGTCACTCATGCCACCCACCATAAGCAAATCATAAACATATTGCAAACCCTACAGCGGGAATCCATCACGCTTGCGCGACACGGAGGTCACAATAGGAAAGCACCAATAATAAAACATGCAACTCAAACCAATCATAGCAATTCATCAATCACCGATAGGACAACAAAAATCTACTCAGACATCATAGGATAGCAACACATCATTGAAAGATAATATGAAGCATAAAGCACCATATTCAAGTAGAGGGTACAGCGGGTTGCGGGAGAGTGGACCGCTGGATATAGATGGGAGAAGGTGATGGAGATGTTGGTGAAGATGGCGGAGGTGTTGGTGTAGATCGCGGTGATGATGATGGCCCCCGGCGGCGCTCCGGCGCCACCGGAAGCAAGGGGGAGAGAGCCCCCCTTCTTCTTCTTCTTCTTCTTCTTCTTCCTTGACCTTATCCCTAGATGGGAGAAGGGTTTCCTCTCTAGTCCTTGGCTCCCATGGCATGGGAGGGGTGAGAGCCCCTCCGAGATTGGATCTATCTCTCTGTTTCTGCGTTCTCCGATTCTGCCCCTTCACCGTTTCTTTTATATCCGGAGATCCGTAACTCCAATTGGGGTGAATCTTTCGCCCAGATCTTTCTCATAAAATTAGCTTTCTTGCGGAAAAAGAAGAGCATCAACCGCCTTACGGGGGGTCCAGGAGAGTCCAGGGCACGCCTGCCTCCCTGGGGCGCGCCCCCTATCTCCTGGCCCCCTTGGGCACCGTCTCGCGTTGATTTTACTTCCCAAAAAATCATAAATATTCCAAAATAATTCTCTGTCCATTTTTATCCCGTTTGGACTCCATTTGATATGAGTTTTCTGTGAAACATAAAACATGCAACAAACAGGAACTGGCACTGGGCACTGGATCAATATGTTAGTCCCAAAAATAGTATAAAAAGTTGCCAAAAGTATATGAAAGTTGAAGAATATTGGCATGGAACAATCAAAAATTATAGATACGATGGAGACATATCACTTAGCGACCCCAACACCATTCAGGTGGAGCACACAGTTGAAGTTTCCTTCAAGATTGGAGCATACGAAGACACCTTGGAGTGTGATGTGGTTCCCATGTCCGTTTGCCACCTCCTACTTTGACGACCTTGGAAATTTGATCGTGGCGTCATCCACAATGGGCGAACCAATCACTATAGCTTCAAGATGAAGGGAAAGGAGTATGTGCTATGACCCATGTCGTGAAGTCAAGTGATCTCTGACAAGCAAGCAACAACCCATCATGGAGAGAATAGCGAGAGAGTGAGCCACCAAAAAGAGAGTGAGAGCCACAAGTCCAAATTGAGTGCCTCCACGATGAGCCGCAAGAAAAACTTAGTGCTTTTTGCTACCAAAAGAGAGATGAGAGAAGTGTGTGAGAACCCGTTGAGTGTTATGCACTATGTCCTAGTGTGCAAAGACGAAGCAGCAAGGATGAACACCTCTCACCATCTACTTTTAGTGTTGTCTAATCTATTGCATGAATTCAAGGATGTTTTTCCCCATGATCTATCTCCGGGACTACCTCCACTATGAGGCATCGAACACCACATCGACCTCATCCCTGGCGCACCTCTACCGAACAAGGCACCCTACCACGTCAACCCCGAAGAAACCAAGGAAATACAAAGGCAAGTCCAACACCTCATTGACAACGGGCATGTATGTCAAAGCTTAAGCCCTTGTACCATTCCGGTTATTCTTGTGCCTAAGAGGGATGGTAGTTTTCGCATGTGTTCCGATTGCCGACACATAAATGCTAGCACCATTCGTTACAGGAATCCCATTCCATGCCTTGACGATATGCTAGATGAGCTTAGTAGAGCCACAATTTTCTCTAAGATTGATCTTAAGAGTGGCTATTACCAAATTCGCATCCAAGAGGGTGATGAATGGAAAATCGCTTTCAAAACCAAGTTTGGCTTGTATGAGTGGCTAGTTATGCCTATGATCTTATCCGAAGTACCTGACACTTTCATGCTTGTGATGCATTACGTTCTTCGCAAATACATTGGCATATTTGTTGTGGTCTACTTTGATGATATACTTGTGTTTAGCAAAACTTTAGAAGATCATGTCACCCATCTTAGAGCCGTTTTGCAAACTCTTAGAGACGAGCGCCTTTATGCTAATATGGAGAAATCCACATTTGGTGGTGACAAGCTTGTTTTCATAGGTTTTGTTGTGTCTTATGAGGGTGTTCATGTAGATGAAGCTAAAATTGATGCTATTAAAACTTGGCCACAACCAACCAACTTGCAACAAGTGCGTAGCTTCCTTAGCCTACCCAAATTCTATTGTAGATTTGTTAAGGACTTTAGCACTATTGCATCACCATTACATGCTTTGAACAAAAAGAATGCACCATTTGTTTGGGGACCATCCCAAGATACCGCATTTCATGAGCTTAAGAATTTGCTTACACATGCTCCATTGCTTGCATGGCCCAATTTTGATAAAACTTTTGAAGTGCATTGCAACACTAGTGGTAATGGCATAGGAGGTGTGTTAATGCAAGAGAAGCGCCCAATAGCTTACTTTAGTGAGAAACTTTCCGGCGCGCAACTAAGCTACCCCATCTATGACAAAGAACTATATGCTTTAGGTAGAGTCTTGCATGTATGGGAACATTATCTTTGTCCTCGTGAAATTTTCTTCCATACAGATCATGAGACTCTTAAATACCTTAAAGGTCAAATGAAATTGGATAAGTGACATGCCAAATGGAGCGAGTTCATTGAGTCTTTTCCTTATGTTATCAAGTACATCAAAGGTAAGGAAAATGTTGTGGCAGACACTCTTCCCGCAAATGCATGCTTGTAACTCAACTTGAATTAAATGTCATTGGCTTTGAGCACATAAAAGACTTGTATGTGCATGATCCTACTTTTGCTATTCCTTATGCCAAATGCTTGACGCATACATCATGGGAGTGCTATTATATCAAGGATGATTATCTAATGAGAGCTAACAAACTTTGTATACCCGAGTCTTCTCCTCGTTTGTTACTTTTGCAAGAGGCTCATGGAGGAGGACTTATGGGACACTATGGACGAGACAAGAGATTCTCTACACTCTCCAAGAACTATTTTTGTCCCAAGATGTTTCGTGACGTCTCCTGCTACACCAACTGATGCTCTACATGTCGCAAAGCTAAGTCTAAAGCCCAATCCCATGGTCTCTAAATGCCACTTCCTATTCCATATCACCCATGGGAAGATATTAGTATGGACTTTGTGCTTGGTTTGCCTAGAACTAGAAATGGAAAAGATTATGTATTTGTTGTTGTGGACCGTTTCTCTAAAATGGCACACTATCCCATGCAACAAGATAGATGATGCTTCACATGTTGCCAATATCTTTTGTAGGGAAATTTTGGATTTATATGGAGTGCCAAAGACTATTGTCTTGGACCGCAATGTCAAGCTCTTATTCTCATCAGCATAACATCCACAAACGAACGTCCAAACGGAGGTCACAAACCGGACGCTATCTACTCTCCTACGTGTGTTGATCAAGAAGAACATCAAGCAGTGGGAGGAGTGCTTACCCATCGCCGAGTATGCCTACAATAGCGCAAGACATTCGACTACCGACAATTCCCCCTTTGAGGTCGTCTACGACTTCAATCCTTTGTCCCCGTTGGACATTCTACCGCTACCTCTACAAGAGCGCATCAACATGCACTACAAAAAATACACTTTCGTGATGATACATGTTTGTCACAGTAGGTCACGTTTTCTGTCATGCATGTACATCCATGACGATTTTATGAAAGAATCAAGATAGTCATACATGTGTTGTCGTAGAAGTGTTCCATGACATTACGAAAATTATCATCACGGAAGTTTCCACTTCCATGACGACAAATCGCGCGTCATAGAAGTGCTTTCGTCAAGGGTGACCGACATGTGGTATCCACCATAACGGGTCGCCGTTAAGCTATCGGGTCTGGTTTTGGATCCGATAACCCGTTAATAGCCCCGACCACTTGGGATTTTCCATGTGTAAAATTATCATTGGCTATAGCAACCACGTGTCAGCACCCAAAAAGGACAGATGTCAACCACCCAATGGACATGAAGCGCCTATGATACATTGACACGTGGCAAGGCCCAACAACAACCCGTTTAGGTTAAAAAGGCTGGCCCAGTCAAAATTAGCAGGCTGGCCCATTAACGGCCTGCTTGCAGACGACCCAGTCGCAGTTAAGGCCCGTACGGCTATTGTCAAATCAGCTCGTCAACGGCCCGTTCTAAACTTGTCATCATCGCGGCCCATGGTCACTTCTGGCTGAAAGCACAAGTGCTCCCTGGGTGTTTTTGGTAATTAATGTCAACATATCTCTTGTTGGACTAACACTTTTACCTAGTATGTTTCAGACAAGTTCAACAATGAAGTGGCATGGACTAAAGGATGTGGAACCCCTTCAAGATGATAAGGACAAAGGATTGGCTCAAGCTTCAAGCACAAGACTCTACATTTTATATTTTAGTGATCCAATTGAGTCTATAGGAAAAGCCAATACTATCAAGAGGGGATGAGGTGTTGCTTAATGGCTTGCTTGCTCAAAGTGCTTAGTGATATGCTCCAAAGCCCTCAACTACTTTCTCTCATCCACATATGTGCTAAACCAAAAAGTCTAACTCGGCCCTACCGACTCTTTCTATCCGGTGCCACCGAGTTCAGATGTCTTAGCCACTGGCACAAACCCTAGGCAAATCGGTCTCACCGATAGGGATCTCGGTCTCACCGAGATGGGATTGTAATCTCTCTGTGTATGTCCATTACCAAAATCGGTCTCACCGAGTTTGAGTAATCGGTACTACCGAGATTATAATGCAAACTCTCTGTTCCTCTTCATAACATTTCGGTCCAACCAAGATGAGCGAATCGGTCCCACCGAGTTTGCCTGACCAACTCTCTGGTTAGCTTATTACCAAAATCGGTCCCACTGAGTTTGTGTAATCGGTCTCAGCGAGATTACGTTATGCCCTAACCCTAACCATATTGGTCCTACCGAGTTGCATGTCGGTCCCACCGAAAATCCTAACGGTCACTAGATTTGCTGAATCGGTCCAACCGAGTTTCTCAATTCGGTCCCACCGATATTGGCAAGTTGTGTGTAACGGTTAGATTTTGTGTGGAGGCTATATATACCCCTCCACCCACTCTTCATTCGTGGAGAGAGCCATCAGAGCCTACACTTCCAGCATACATTTTCTGAGAGAGAACCACCTACTCATGTGTTGAGACCAAGATATTCGATTCCTACCATATGAATCTTGATCTCTAGCCTTCCCCAAGTTGCTTTCCACTCAAATCTTCTTTCCACCAAATCCAAATCCTGTGAGAGAGAGTTGAGTGTTGGGGAGACTATCATTTGAAGCACAAGAGCAAGGAGTTCATCATCAACACACCATTTGTTACTTCTTGGAGAGTGGTGTCTCCTAGATTGGCTAGGTGTCACTTGGGAGCCTCCGACAAGATTGTGGAGTTGAACCAAGGAGTTTGTAAGGGCAAGGAGATCGCCTACTTCTTGAAGATCTACCCCTAGTGAGGCAAGTCCTTCGTGGGCGACGGCCATGGTGGGATAGACAAGGTTGCTTCTTCATGGAGCCTTCGTGGGTGGAGCCCTCCGTGGACTCGCGCAACCGTTACCCTTCGTGGGTTGAAGTCTCCATCAACATGGATGTACGATAGCACCACCTATTGGAACCACGACAAAAACATCTGTGTCTCCAATTGCGTTTGAATTCTCCAATCCCATCCCGTTACATTCTTGCAAGTTGCATGCTTTACTTTCCACTGCTCATATACTCTTTGCATGCTTGTTTGTTATGTATTGTGATTGTTAAACTTGTGCCAAAACTCCACTTGAACTTAAAGAAGTTAAAAACTGCAACTTTTGGTACTTAGTGTCCAATCACCCCCCCTCTAGACACCTCTTCTCGATCCTTTCAATTGGTATCAGAGCTTTGGTCTCCATTGCTTTGGTTTAAACACCATTGCAGGAAGATGGATGAGTCTACTATTGGGATTCTTAGACATAGAGTACCTATACTTGATGGAGAGTACTTTCATGAGTAGAAAAATGAGATGCTTGTGATTTTCACTGAATATCATTTAAACAAGTACATTGCTAGCCCTTGTGCGCCTCATGTTGATCCTATGCATCCTACTCTTGATGAATCAATTGACATGATTCGCAATCTTAGAACTGTTGAACTTATCACTAGAGGCTTGCCTAGAAACTTTCTTGGATGTTTGCCTACTCTTAAGTGTGCCTACACCATATGGAAATTTCTTGAGGAACGTTTTCCAAATTATTCCTTGAAAAATCTAGATGAAATTCTTCATAAGTCTATTGCCTTGAGTAAGATGAATTCCAATGATCCTATGTTTGGTGATTGTCTATTTGAGCTTACAAACCTTATGCGTGCCAAAGGAGATGTTGGAATTATTAGTGATATTATTTCCGAAGCTATTAAAATTCATAAACAAGATCATTGTCAAACTCACTCTACCGAATCACCCTCTCTAGGATTTGATCCACCACATGATGATGTTGAACATGGATACTGTGACGAGGATGATGATAGTGACTTTGATCTTCACGATGCAATGAGACACTTTGGTCTTATGGCAAATCTTCGGGGATATATGGCAGGAGGAAAGGAATGGGTTCTTGATAGTGGATGTACCGATCACATGACCGGAGATAAAGATATGTTTCGTGAGCTTGCTGAAAATGATGGTCCTCGAAAGTATGTCACTTTTGGTGATAACTCAAAGGGTAAGGTGGTTGGCCTCGGTAAGGTGGCCATATAACATGATAGCTCCATACAAAATGTCATGCTCGTTGAATCTCTTGGCTACAGCTTACTTTCAGTATCTAGACTTGTTGATTTCGGTTTCAATGTCCTATTTACTGAAGTAGATTGCCAAGTGTTTCGTAGAGATAATCATAAAATGGTCTTTACCGGTGTATGTAGAGGTGATCTATACATTGTTGATTTCACTAAAAAGGCTCAACCTAGAACTTGCTTTATTGCTAAATTTTCTAAAGGTTGGTTATGGCATAGACGATTAGGTCATGTTGGCATGCGAAACCTTGACAAGCTTATTAAAGGAAATCATATCCTTGGCATTAACGATGTCATATTTGATAAGGATAGACTTTGCACCGCTTGTCAAGCAGGTAAACAGGTTGGAGGGAGGCATCCCGTGAAAAACATCATGACCACAAGGAGGCCACTCAAGCTACTTCACATGGATCTTTTTGGTCCCAACGCCTACAAAAGTCTCGGTGGAAATTCTTTTGGTGTAGTTATAGTTGATGATTTTTCAAGATTTACGTGGGTGTTCTTTCTCGATGATAAACCGCAGGTTCAAAAGATCTTCAAGAACTTCTCTAGGAAGGCCCAAAATCAATTTGAAGTGAAGATTAAGAAGGTTCACAGCGACAACGGAACGGAGTTCAAGAACACAAATGTGGATACCTTTCTTGACGAAGAAGGTATTTCACACGAGTTCTCGGCTACGTACACACCTCAATAAAATGGAGTTGTTGAGAGGAAGAACCGGACGCTCATCAAAATGGCGAGAATGATGCTTGATGAGTACAAGATGCCGAAGCACTTTTGGGCGGAAGCGGTTGAGACAGCTTGTCACGCAACAAATCGCTTGTATCTTCACAAGCTACTCGGCAAGACGGCATACGAGCTTCTCACCAGTAACAAACCCCAAGTTGGATACTTTCGAGTATTCGGCTCAAAGTGCTACATTCCTGATAAGAATCGTCGTTCTAAATTTGCTCCTAAGTCTCATGAAGGTTTCCTACTTGGTTATGGCTCAAACTCTCACACATAACGTGTCTACAACAATTTCACCCGAAAGGTTGAAGAAACGGTAGATGTGAAGCTTGATGAATCTAACGACTCGCAAGTAGAGAAATTGCCAATTGATGTAGGAGACAAAGACCCCTCAGAAGCAATCCAAGACTTGTATATTGGCAAGATTCGTCCAACGAAGGTGAAGGACAGTACCTCGTCCGTCCAAGTGGAAGCTTCTACCTCATGACAAGGTGAACCAAGAGTTGATACGGAAGCCTCCACAAGTGGGACACACCAAGATGAAGAAAACGAGGAAGTGCACCAAGACGAACGCCAACAACCTCCTTCTCCACCACAACAAGAGAACGGCAATGTCAACAATGAAGAATGCCAAGAAGAAGAACAAGATGAAGAAGATGTTCAACCAAGACCCAAGCAAAGGCTTTCACGAGTTCGAGCAAGAATTGCTAAAGACCACCCCGTCAAGCAAATCTACAATGATATCCAAACCGGGAGAATCACTCGCTCTAAAACTCGTTTAGCTAACTTTTGTGAATACTATTCATTCATCTCTAGCATTGAACCTATGAAGGTTGAAGAAGCATTGGAAGATCCGGATTGGATAAACACTATGCATGAAGAGCTACACAACTTTGAGAGAAATCAAGTTTGGACATTGGTTGAGAAGCCCGACAACAACCACAACATCATCGGTACCAAATGGGTGTTTCGCAACAAGCAAGATGAAGATGGACAAGTAGTTCGCAACAAAGCACGTCTCATTGCCCAAGGCTACACACAAGTCAAAGGTATGGACTATGGTGAGACTTATGCTCCTGTTGCTAGACTTGAGTCCATTCACATCTTACTTGCCTATGCTAATCACCATGATATCACCTTGTGCCAAATGGACATTAAAAGTGCCTTTCTAAATGGTGAAATAGAGGAGGAAGTTTATGTTAAGCAGCCTCCCGGCTTTGTTAATCCTAAGAAACCTGATCATGTTTACAAACTTCATAAAGCTCTTTATGGTCTTAAACAAGCTCCTAGAGCATGGTATAAATGCTTGACCAAGTTCCTTATTGAAAAAGGCTTTGAAATTGGAAAAATAGATTCTACTCTTTTTACTAAGAGGGTCAATCGATAACTATTTGTATGCCAAATTTATGTCGATGATATTATATTTGGTTCTACTAACCCACACTTGAGTGAAAAGTTTGGAAAGGTAATGTCGGAGAAGTTTGAGATGTCGATGATGAGTGAACTCAAATTCTTTCTTGGTTTGCAAATCAAGCAAACTAAGGAAGGTACCTTTGTCTCTCAAATGAAATACACCAAGGACTTATTCAAGAAGTTCAATATGCAAGAATGCAAAGGTATGACTACACCCATGCCTACTAGTGGACATCTTGATTTGACCAAAGATGGTGAACCGGTTGATCAAAAAGTTTATCACTCTATGATTGGTTCATTGTTATATCTATGTGCTTCACGTCCCGATATCATGCTAAGTGTGTGCATGTGTGCACGATATCAAGTTGCTCCTAAAGAATGTCATCTTAAGGCCGTGAAAAGGATAGTGAGATACTTAATCCATACACCAAACTTTGGCATTTGGTATCCAAAGAGGGCCTCTTTCGATCTTGTTGGCTACTCCGACTCGGACTATGCCGGTGACAAGGTTGATAGAAAGTCCACTTCGGGTACTTGTCAATTTCTTGGTAGATCTCTTGTATCTTGGTCTTCCAAGAAACAAAACTCGGTATCCTTATCCATCGCCGAAGCGGAATACAATGCCGCTGGTTCATGTTGTGCTCAATTACTTTGGATGACCCAAACTCTTAAAGATTATGGGATATATGTGAAACATGTTCCATTACTTTGTGACAATGAAAGTGCTATCAAGATTTCTCACAATCCTGTGCAACACTCTTGAACTAAGCATATTGAAGTTTGTCATCATTTCATTCGAGATCATGTTGCTAAGGGTGACATTAATCTTAAGCATGTTCGCACCGAAAAGCAATTAGCGGATATATTCACTAAACCACTTGATGAGAAAGTGTTTTGCAGGTTAGGAGGTGAATTGAACATCATTGATGCTTCAAACTTGGAGTAGGAACTCCATTTGATACATGTAAGGCATGAGCCTATGACTAATCCTTAATATTTCTCTTATGATGACTATCTTATGTCTTGGATATATTTGCACCTTGCATGTTATCTAACCCTTGTAGGTACTTGGATGAATCTAAATCTATGAGATTGCACTCATTCATATCTTGAGCAATCTCTACATCACCAAGTCTCTACACAACCGTGGTTGAAGACAAGGAAGCATGGAACCATTCAAACATATCCTTTGACAAATTTATTATTGAACTTCATGATTGCCATTTTGGACACACAAGTGCTCTTCCTTGCAAAAACTAACCCATGTAGGTAGATGAACTCAAATTCCAAGTGGTGCTCCCAACTCTTGATGAGCTACATCAACTTTGAGCAACCCACATAAGTTCAACTACATGATCATGATCAACACCACCACCCAAGGTATGTTATTCCATCTTAGAGAAGCTTTACTCCAAGTCATGAGTCAAAGCAACTCGACAAGATGTGAATACATCAAGATGATTAAACAAAAAATAGTAACCCCATTTTGAGCTTAAACGATGAGTATGACCTATGATCAAGTGATCTCACTTGACTCCTAAGTCAATATACTCTAACATAGGTGACTTTGTCGCCGACCAATTCTAGATGAAGTTCTCTTGTGTTATTTTCTGTGCTCTTGCATTTATCTCTTGCATATCTGTTTCCCCTTCCAAAAAAACTTCATCTAGATTTCTTTTCTTGTATTTTCTGTTCTGCATTCCCTGCATCCAATTCATTGCAAATCTTTCAGTTAATTCCTTGCAAATCCTTGTGAGATCTTACTTGTCTAGTGAGCTGAGGTGACAAGTGTTTTCTTTGTGATGAAATCGGTCACACCGGTCTCTTGTTTTCGTACCAACCGAATTCTTTTGGTGCAACCGAAGCATACCACTCGGTGCCACCGATTTCACTACAGGAAAGACAGCTTGCCACTTGTTTCTGCATTACTTTTGATCCAGCTCCACTCAATGAATCTTGTCCTCTACAAGCATAACATTTACCCTAGTGCTTTGTGCTGTGACTCAAGGACCAAACCCATTCACGACGAGTTCCAGAAGACCCTTCTTGGAAATTGATGTCAAAGGGGGAGAGAGAGAGAGAGATCACATCAAAGCTTAATCATATATCTAGGGGGAGAGAATACTCAAGGAGAGAGTAATCTACAAGGATCCTAGATGCTTGGTGTTCAAGAGGAGAGATGCCACATGTCTTCTTGAGGGGAAAGACATGTTCATATGTGCTTATTTGCATTAGCTCTGTTCATTTGTTTCTTTGAGCTCTGATTTTCTGTTCCCTATCTTCTTCCAGTATCCCATGCTAGATTCAGGGGGAGCAAGACATCTAAGGGAAAGAAATTCTTTAAATTCATTGCACATCTTTACCTTTGGGGACATGTCTATATCCAATGTGGTACTCAATACTCACTCTCTACATGTCATCCCAGTCTTGGTATTCTTGTGGTTTCTTTCTGTTTGCTCTGGCTAGTAGGTGCATCTGTGTTATCTAACCATATTTTCACAGGTTCATTCTATCCTAGGCCAACTCAAGACCACAAGGTAAGTATATGCATCACAATCATCTGTATGCGGAATTCTTGCTGATGTACATACTGTTTGCAAGAAGGACTCATGAGCATGAAGGTACATTTCCCACACTCACATCTTTTGCTCTGATGCATATAGCCAAGATACATGCAACACATTGCCTACTCTGTCATGGTTATGCTCTCACATGCTTCTATATTCCATATTCACATGATTGCATACATGTAGGGGGAGCCTATGCATGTTACATGTCTTTCCAAAACTTTACTTGCTATTCTCTATATATTTATCTAAAGCTTTGATGTATGTTGTCATAAATTACCAAAAATGGGGAGATTGAAAGCACAAGTGCTCCCTAGGTGTTTTTGGTAATTAATGTCAACATATCTCTTGTTGGACTAACACTTTTACCTAGTATGTTTCAGACAAGTTCAACAATGAAGTGGCATGGACTAAAGGATGTGGAACCCCATCAATATGATAAGGACAAAGGATTGTCTCAAGCTTCAAGCACAAGACTCTACATTTTATATTTTAGTGATCCAAGATCACATTGAGTCTATAGGAAAAGCCAATACTATCAAGAGGGGTTGAGGTGTTGCTTAATGGCTTGCTTGCTCAAAGTACTTAGTGATATGCTCCAAAGCCCTCAACTACTTTCTCACATCCACATATGTCCTAAACCAAAAAGTCTAACTCAGCCCTACCGACTCTTTCTATCCGACGCCACCGAGTTCAGATGTCTTAGCCACTGCCACAAACCCTAGGCAAATCGGTCTCACCGATAGGGATCTCGGTCTCACCGAGATGGGATTGTCATCTCTATGTATGTCCATTACCAAAATTGGTATCACCGAGTTTGAGTAATCGGTACTACCGAGATTACAATGCAAACTCTCTGTTCCTCTTCGTAACATTTCGATCCAGCCGAGATGAGCGAATCGGTCCCACCGAGTTTGCCTGACCAACTCTCTGGTTAACTTATTACCAAAATTGGTCCCACCGAGTTTGTGTAATCGGTCTCACCGAGATTACGTTATACCCTAACCCTAACCATATCGGTCCTACCGAGTTTCATGCCGGTCCCACCGAAAATCCTAACGGTCACTAGATTTGCTGAATCGGTCCGACCAAGTTTCTCAATTCGGTCCCACCGAGATTGGCAAGTTGTGTGTAACGGTTAGATTTTGTGTGGTGGCTATATATACCCCTCCACCCACTCTTCATTCATGGAGAGAGCCATCAGAACGTGCCTACACTTCCAACATACATTTTCTGAGAGAGAACCACCTACTCATGTGTTGAGACCAAGATATTCCATTCCTACCATATGAATCTTGATCTCTAGCCTTCCCCAAGTTGCTTTCCACTCAAATCTTCTTTCCACCAAATCGAAATCCAGTGAGAGAGAGTTGAGTGTTGGGGAGACTATCATTTGAAGCACAAGAGCAAGGAGTTCATCATCAACACACCATTTGTTACTTCTTGGAGAGCGGTGTCTCCTAGATTGGCTAGGTGTCACTTGGGAGCCTCTGACAAGATTGTGGAGTTGAACCAAGGAGTTTGTAAGGGCAAGGAGATCGCCTACTTCGTGAAGATCTACCGCTAGTGAGGCAAGTCCTTCGTGGGCGACGACCATGGTGGGATAGACAAGGTTGCTTCTTCGTGGACCCTTTGTGGGTGGAGCCCTCTGTGGACTCGCGCAACCATTACTCTTCATGGGTTGAAGTCTCCATCAACGTGGATGTACGATCGCACCACCTATCAGAACCACGACAAAAACATCCGTGTCTCCAATTGCGTTTGAATTCTCCAATCCCATCCCTTTACATTCTTGCAAGTTGCATGCTTTACTTTCCGCTGCTCATATACTCTTTGCATGCTTGCTTGTTATGTATTGTGATTGTTAAACTTGTGCCAAAACTCCACTTGAACTTAAAGAAGTTAAAAACTGCAACTTTTGGTACTTAGTGCCTAATCAACCCCCCTCTAGACACCTCTTCTCGATCCTTTCACTGGCCCGTTAAGAGTCTGTTAAGTATCTGGGCCAAATTACGGCCCGGTGTGTTTCTGGACTATTAAAGGTCCTGCTTCATTGGGCCCATTTTTGGCCCTTGAATCTTTTGGCCCATAAATGACCGTGAAGGATTTGGGTCATATTTGGTCATGTCTGATATTTGGCCTATTAGAGGCCCACTGTAGATTTGTGCCACTTCCAGCCTGTTATGTCATTCGGCCTGTTAGAGGCCCACTGTAGATTTAGGCCACTTCCAGCCTGTTGTCACATTCGGCCCGTTAGAGGCCCACTGTAGATTTGGGCCACTTCGAGCCTATTGTGACTTTCGACCTGTTAACATCGGACGAAATCCATGGGCCATATATGGCCCAACGTCACATCGGGCCTATTAACGGCCCATATAAAACTGATACTAATCAAGCCCGACCGAACTTCCGGCCTGTTAAAGGCCCGTGTAGTAGGTCGGCGCATTTGTGTCCCGTTTGAATTTCGGCGTGTGAACAATCTGCATTGTAAATGGGCCAACACGAGTTGAGATACATTTCGGCCTATTAAAGGCCCATGTTATTTATGGGCTTGAGACATTTACACATGTTAACAGCCTATTGTTCCGAGGGCCCAAATTATGTTTAGGCCTGTTAAAGGCCCACTAGGTGCATAGGCCTACCAAAAATATGAAAGCTTATGCTGATTTAGGCCCAGATATTTTTAGTGGGCTACATGCAAATTACGGCCCGTAATTGTTTTTACCCCAATTGGAATGGGCCTAATGAATGTTGGCATGTTGGGCTCCTACGAAGCTTTCAGCAGAATACATTACTAAGATAAACCTACACTATACAAAAATAGTGTCATAATTTATACAGCCTTTAGCAACACGATAAATGCTGTATCACAACAAAATAAATTCCAACCATACAACAAAAGGCCTGTTGGCATAAAGTTTATAGTCCTGGCAGATAAAAGCACCATCAGATGTATAGAAGCACAGATCATTGGACCTGAGTGCTAATGTTTTAGGCTATAGAATCTGATGGAGCAACATGATCATCCCCTTTTTTCCGCCATTACTCTTGAACAACGAAGCAAATGTTTGATAGTCTGGTTTCAAAACCATTCATATCTTGACGACATTTGCAACCACTATTCTTGTTTCCGAAATGATGTCCATTTGGGATTGTACTTGTGTCTGGAGCACAGATATATCACTCTGTCTAGCCGGAAGATTTTGTTCAGTAGGCGATTTGGTTGAGGTTACCTTGACAACCAACCCAGAATTACGCAGGAAGGTGCTTTTTGCACTATTAGTGGAGAGATACTGATGCACTGCAGCAAGAGGTGACATTGTGCCTGTGGTAGCCTTGTCACCTTCAGGTGGTTGTGGCTGTTTAATCATTTGTTCCATAGCTTGCTAAAAGTTTGAACTTGTAGATTAGTGTACCGGATAAGTTATTAATGAGACAAAAACAAACAAAGTACGTTTCACGTTTATACATTACTTATTTTGGTGAACTACTGTAATACATTAGCATGTATTGTAGTGCCAACTACATAATAAAATGACTTTCAGAACATATGTCCATGTAGCATGCCTACTGTATTGTCTATTTCCTCACATTCATTGACATGTAAGGATAAAGAGACATGGTTTAAAGTAGGATGAACATAGTATGACATCATTCATATCATGGGCAAACAGATATCAAACAAACAGGCTATTGTATCATTGTGTGGGCACGTGAACATCACAACTAGATTACAGATCAAGACCAAAAGAATATCCTTCATCTCTTTTAAACCGTGTAAGGTGAAATGATACGTTAAGACAACTGTGTATAAAAGTGAATAGAGTAACTGACATTGGCTGCAAACCAAGCAGTTAAATGAACACACCATAGTAACAAGCAGTTCAAAGGTAGGAGGACTAAGGACTTACAACAACGGCTTGAACTGGTGTGCTCATGTCCTTCATTTTGCTGGTGTGGCAATCCTTGAAGATTTGCACTGCATTCGGTTCAGGTTCTTTTTGGTCCGCACAGGCTTTCCTCTGTATTTGGAACAAGTCAATATAGATGCGAAAATATGGCGCAGAAAAAAGAAGGAAGTAGTAGCTATTTACAAGAGCCTCGCAGTGTGCAATATAGCTACAAGATCCCGTTGTCTGTTGGAATTTCACTTTAGAACGACTGGTCTTGTTCTTCAAACAGTTAGCCTAGCTGAAGATACACTTGTAAGGCACATACATAAATACAAGTTCAACATGTGATCTGATCAAATACATATACCCTACCTGATACTTTGGACCATACCAATGTTTAACAAGGGTTGTCCATTCTTCATCTGTAATATATTCCACTAGAGATGTTTGGACGATTTCATTGTTAGCCTTGCCTTCAAAGTGAGTTTTTCTAAGGTGATACCGATACTGTCGCAGAGCAGACTGAAAAACATGAGTGCATGCTTGTTTAGTTGCATCATTGATACGTCTCCAACGTATCTATAATTTTTTATTGTTCCATGCTATTATATTACCCGTTTTGGATGTTTATGGGCTTTACTTTACACTTTTATATCATTTTTGGGACTAACCTACTAACCGGGGGCCCAGCCCGAATTGCTGTTTTTTTGCCTATTTCAGTGTTTCGAAGAAAAGGAATATCAAACAGAGTCCAAATGGGATGAAACCTTCAGGAGCGATCTTTTTGGAAAAAATGCCAACCAGGAGACTTGGAGTAGACGTCAAGCAACAAACGAGGCGGCCACGAGGGTGCCCGGCGCGCCCCTGGGGGTGGGCGCGTCCCCCACCCTCGTGGGCCCCTTGAGCGTCCACCGACCTACTTCTTCCTCCTATATATACTCCCGCACCCTGAAAACATCAGAAGCGACCACAAAAACCTAATTCCACTGCCGCAACCTTCTGTATCCGCGAGATCCCATCTTGGTGCCTTCGCCGGTGCTCCGCTGGAGGGGGAATCGACCACGGAGGGCCTCTACATCATCTCCAAGGCCTCTCCTATGAGTTCTAAGTAGTTTACTACAGACCTTCGGGTCCATAGTTATTAGCTAGATGGCTTCTTCTCTCTCTTTGAATCTCAATACAAAGTTCTCCTCGATCTTCTTGGAGATCTATTGATGTAACCCTTTTTGCGGTGTGTTTGTCGAGATCCGATGAATTGTGGGTTTATGATCAAGTTTATCTATGAGAAATATTTGAATCTCCTCTGAATTCTTTTATGTGTGATTAAGTTATCTGTGCAAGTCTTTTTGAATTATCAGTTTGGTTTGGCCTACTAGATTGATCTTTCTTGCAATGGGAGAAGTGCTTAGCTTTGGGTTCAATCTTGCGGTGTCCTTTCCCAGTGACAACAGGGGCAGCAAGGCACGTATTGTATTGTTGCCATCGAGGATAAAAAGATGGGGTTTATATCATATTGCTTGAGTTTATCCCTCTACATCATGTCATATTTCTTAATGTGTTACTCTATTCTTCATGAACTTAATACTCTAGATGCAGGCAGGAGTCGGTCGATGTGTGGAGTAATAGTAGTAGATGCAGAATCGTTTTGATCTACTTGCCACGGACATGATGCCTATATACATGATCATGCCTAGATAATCTCATAACTATGTGCTTTTCTATCAATTGCTCGACAGTAATTTGTTCACCCACCGTAATACTTATGCTATCTTGAGAGAAGCCACTAGTGAAACCTATGGCCCCCGGGTATATCTTTTATCATATCAGTTTTCCATCTACTTTTATTTGCATCTTTTATTTTCCAATCTATATCATAAAAATACCAAAAATATTTATCCTATCATATTATCTCTATCAGATCTCACTTTCGCAAGTGGACGTGAAGGGATTGACAACCCCTTTATTGCGTTGGTTGCGAGGTTCTTGTTTTTCGTGTAGGTGCGTGGGGCTTTTGAGGAGCCTCCTACTGAATTGATACCTTGGTTCTCAAAAACTGAGGGAAATACTTACGCTACTTTGCTGCATCACCCTTTCCTCTTCAAGGAAAACCAACGCAAGCTCAAGACATAGCAATCATCTTTCGGATCCAACTTGAACCTCATTTGTTGAAAAAATAATGTGAGTCCTATTAGGAGGAAGCTAGAAAGTATGGACAGATCAAGACAATATTACAAATTGCGATGAATAACATTACTTACAGATAAATGGTCAAGGAAGGTGTTCAACTTGGTATTGTCTTTCTCATTCCTGTACTGGATCCACGTTGGGAGGATACATGCATGACACCTAATGGCAACGGCTGCCTCTGATACTAACTTGGCTGACTCTGTAGCATCACATGGACTTTTTAAACCTTCCTCAAAATGGATCCCCATTCTTCCTCCTTTAGATTTTGTTAATCTGTCAAGCATTATCCCTGATGTCTATTTCCGCTTGCACCGTGGTGCTAGTTCAACAACGAACATGGAAAGTGTTAGTGCACATCAAACTGTGAGAGTACATATAAAGGAGCATGCAACTGCAACTTGACTCGTTCACGTACCGTCTTGGTGTTGATGATCATGAGGTTCATCTGATCTTGCCAAGTCCTATTGTGTCAGCAGTGATTCAGAAGTAGTGTTAGGTGTGAAGGCAGCTTGGGAACTAGCCAGTTGCGGAGCAAACGAACGAGTAACTCATTGAGATGCCGGTATAGTAGAAGCGAATGCTCCAGCTGGTGGAGCAGGTGATATTGTGTTTGTAGATTTAGCCGATGGACTTGGACCTTCTACTACACTATAAGTACCAGCAGAATCTCAAGGGCAGATCCTTTTCCGTTGCACCCGACGAGTAACACCATTCCATACTATATTCTTTTCCTTGCTCCTTTTTTGACTTTGCCATGTCAAGCCGTACCCATAACACAAAAGAATAAAATCGCTCTTCAGAACTCATTGATGCATGATACATACAAGCAATACTTTGATGTAAGACAACCGTATGAGGATCAAATATGTACGAAAAATAGGACGGCGTGACATATTCACAGCTACGATGTGTAAACTAAGCAGAAGGATTTTCAAGAAAATAGAAGTAATGCAAGCTAAACACCATATGAAAGATGCAACCAATATCACTCTGTCAAGTTAAAAGTGTCTTGTCATAAGTGGCATTTCGAAAAATTAGAAGCAGTACAACCCAGAAATCAATGCAAGATGCAACCACTATCAAACTGCCATGTTAAAAGCATCCAATCATGAGTGACTGATGCGGGATACACAACAACAGTACTTTGATGTAAGAACATGGTATGATAGATAGATGCAGTGTATTCTAGACATAGAAAGGCATGTCATATGCACATGTATAACGTATATACTCAACAGGTAAAATTTAATCAAAATAGAAAAAATATAGGCTAGACAACATATGCAACATGAAACCAATTATCACACTATCAACTTAGAGCAAGCACCTGCAATGGTGGAGTACGGGAGATAAACTCATCATGTAGACTTGGGACTTCAATTGCATTAGCAGTAGTAGTGGCAAATCTAGAGAGTCTCTGTTTGTGTCAGACCGGAGGACCACCTACATCCCCTAACTTACTCTTTTCCTTCCTCTTTTCTGATATTGCCTTATGAAGTCAAAACCACAAGAAGATGAATAAAATTAGCTCTGCGTAACTGGTTGATGCATGATATAGACGAACACTACTTTGATGTAAGGCAAGTGCAGGATAGGAGGATGGAATATATACAAAAAAAGACAACATTGCATATTCACATGTACGATAGGAGGACGGAATATGTATGAAAAACAGTAAGCAAAAGGCATTTCAACAAAATTAGAAGAAATGAAAGCTAGGCACCATATGAACATGCAACCAATATCACTCTATCAGGTAAAAAGTGTCTCGTCGTAAGTGCCATTTCAAGAAATAGAAGCAGTACAAGCTAGAAGACAATGCAAGATGCAACCTACATCACACAACCAAGTTAAATGTGTATGGGTAAGTGATTGTTTCAGGTATAAGTTGTAAGCTATGCAGATGCAATTCAACAAAATCAGAAGCAATACAATCTAGACATCATACAGAGCACGCAACCACATATAACAGTTCCAAGTTAGAGCAAGAACCTGTGATGGTGGAGTAGGGGAGATGTGTTCATCATCTACACAGCTACGTTGACTATCCAGCCTTGTGTTGTCTTGGGAATCTTGTTGGGAGGATGGCGGAGTAGAATCTGTAGAGACCCTCTGTTTGAGTTGTTCCGAAGGACCACCATCATCCACTGCCGTACTAATTTCCTTCAACTATATTGATTTTGCATTGTGAAGTCAAACCGATAAGAAGAAGGAATAAAATTCGATCTTCGGAAGTCATTCATGCATGATACTGATGAACACTACTCGGATGAAAGGCAAACACATGATACGAGGATGGAATATGTATGAAAAACAGGACGGCGTGGCATATTCACACCTATGATGTGGTAACTAAGCAGAAGAAATTTCAACAAATTAGAAGCACTGCAAGCTAGACACCATATGAAAGATGCAACCAATATCACTCTGCCAAGTTCAAATTGTCTGGCGTTTCAACAAATTAGAAGCAGTGCATGCTAGAAATCATATGCAAGACGCAACCAATATCACAGTGGCGACTTAAAGGTGCCTTATCATAAGTGACTGATGCGGGATATGCAAGAACAGTAGTCTAATATAAGAACATGGTGTGATCAGATATAGTATGTTCTAGAAATAGGAACACATGTCATATTCACAGGCATTATGTGTAAAGTAAGCATATATGCAATTCAACAAAGTTAGAAGCAATACAAGCTAGACATCATACGCAACATGCAACCACATATAATAGTGCCAAGTTAGAGAAAACACCTGTGATGGTGGAGTAGGGGAGATGTGCTCATCATCTACACAACTACGTTGACTGTCTAGCCTTGCATTGTCTTGCGAATCTTGTTGGGAGGATGGCGGAGTAGCACCTGTAGAGACCCTCCGTTTCAGTTGCTCGGAAGTACCACCATCATCCATTGCCTTACCAATTTCCTTCCGCCTGATTGATTTTGCATTGTGAGGTCAAACCGATAAGAAAAAGGAATAAAATTCGCTCATCAGAATACATTCATGCATGTTACTAACGAACACTACTCTGATGAAAGGGAAAGTCGTGATACGAGGATGGAATATGTACGAAAAACTGGACGACTTGACATATTCACACCTATGATGTGGTAACTAAGCAGAAGGCACTTCAACAAATTAGAAGCACTGCAAGCTTGACACCATATGGAAGGTGCAATCAATATCACTCTGCCAAGTTAAAACTGCCTCGTCATAGGTGGCATTTATCAAACTAGAAGCACTACATGCTAGAAATCACATTCAATACGCAAACGAATATCACACTACCAACTTAAACGTGCCCCATCATAAGTGACTGATGCATGATACACAATAAGAGTAGTTTCATGTAAGAACATGGTGTGATCGACAGATATAGTATGTACCAAAAACAGGAAGGCGTGTCATATTCACATGTATCACGTGTAAGCTAAGCAGATGCAGTTTGCACTAATTAAAAGCAATACAAGCACCATATGCAACATGCAACAAGATATCACACTGCCAAGTTAGAGCAGGCACCTTGGATGGTGGAGTAGGGGAGCAGAGACTTGGAACTTGGAATGCACTAGCAGTACGAGGAGAATCCATACATATGCTCCATTTACGTTGCTGCAGAGGACCACTATCATCGCCTTCCTTAATCTTTCCTTCCTCTTTTCTGATTTTGCCTTGTCAAGTCAAACCCATAAGAAAAAGGAATAAAATTTGCTCTTTAGAACTCATTGATGCATGATACTGACGAACACTACTTTCATGTAAGGCAGCCGCATGATAGGAGGATGGAATATGTATGAAAAACAGGATGACATGACATATTGACATGTACGATGTATAAAGTGTAAACTAAGCACAAGGTGTTTGAACTAGTTAGAAGCAATGCAAGCTAGAAACCATATGAAAGATGAAACCAATATCACTCTGCCAAATTAAAAGGGTGGCCTCATAAATGTATTTGACCAAATTAGAAGCAATACATGGCAACAGGCTAGAAAACATATGCAATATGCAACGAATAAAGGCGTCTCATCGTAAGTGATTGATGCAGGATATAGAAGAGAGATAGTTTCATGTAAGTACATGGTTAACACATAGATGTAGTATGTACCAAAAATAGGAAGGCATGTCATATTCATAGGTATAATGTGTAAACTAAGCATATGCAATTTACCCTAATTAGAAGCATTACAAGCTAGACACCATATGAAACGTGCGCCCACATATCACAGTGCGAAGTTAGAGCAAGCATCTGCGATGGTGGTTTATGGGAAATGCGGTCTTCAAGTACAGAGCTATGCTCAATATCTTCATTTAGGCTTGCTGTTTCTTGAGAATCATGTGGGGAGGATGAAACTGCACTCTTTATAAGAGTAGCTCGTCTCATACTAACCCACGGGCGTGACTGTCTCATCATAAGTGATAGATGTAGGATACACAAGAATAGTAGTTTGATGTAAGAACATGGTGTGATAGGTAGATGTAGTATGTACCAAAAATAGGAAGGCGTGTCATGTCCACATGTATAATGTGTAAGCTAAGGAGACGCAATTTAACAAATTAGGAGCAATACAAACTAGGCACCATATGCAACATGCCACTAGATATCACACTGCCATGTTAGAGCAAGCACCTGGGGCAGTGGAGTAGGGAAGATGAGATTTGGAACTTGCACTGCAGTAGGAGTAGCAGGAGAATCTGCAGAGATCATCTCTTTCGGTTGGTCCAGAGGACCACCATTATTCCGTGCCTTCGTCATTTTAGATTTTGCCTTGTCAAGTAAACACACAAGAAAAAGGAATGAAATTCACACTTCCAAATTCGTTGATGCATGATACTGACGAACACAACTTTTATGTAAGGCAACCACATTGTAGGAGGATGGAATATATACGAAAAACGCTAAGTAGAAGGCATTCAACAAATTGGAAGCAATGCAATCTAGACACCATATGAAAGATCCAACCAAAATCACTCTACCAAGTTAAATGTGTCTCACTATAAGTGGCACTTCAACAAATTAGAGGCAAACATGTTTGAGATGATATGCAAGATGCAACCAATATTACACTGTCAACCTGAAGGTGTCTCATCAGAAGTGATTGATGAGGGATACACAACAAAAGTAGTATGATGTAAAAACATGGTTAATAGAAAGACGTAGTATGTACCAAAAACAGGAAGGCATGTCATATTCACAGGTATAATGTGTTAACTAAGAAGATGCATTTTACCCTAATTAGAAGCATTACAAGGTAGACACCATATGCAACATGCAACCACATATCACATTGCCAAGTAAGAGCAAGCACCTTCGATGGTGGTGTAGGGGAATTGCGGTCATCAACTAGAGAGCTACGTAGACTATTTTCATTTAGCTTTGATGTTTCTTGAGAATCGTGTGGGGAGGATGACCCTGCACTCTTTAAATGAGTAGCGCGTCCCACAGTAACCCACTGGGGTGACTGTCTCATCATAAGTGATTGATGAGGGATACAAAAGAGCATTAGTTTGATGTATGAACATGGTTAATAGACATATGTAGTATCTATCAAAAACATGAAGGCGTGTCATTATCAAAAGTGTAATGTGTAAAGTAAGCCGATGCAATTTAACCAAATTGGAAGCAATACAAGCTAGACACCATATGCAACATGCAACCACATTTGACAGCGCGAAGTTAAAGCAAGCACCTGGGATGGTTGTGTGTGTCAATTGAGATCATCAACTGCAGAGCTACATTTACTGTCTCCATCTGCTGACACTACACCCTTTAGAGCGCTGAAACGCTTAGTGCTTATCTTAGAATTACACTGGAGCGACTTCTGTCTTTTCTTTTGTGTATTCATCATCACTGCGTCAGAGTCTAAAATACCCATGCATAAAAAAATAGTAGTGTGAGTATGGGTGAAGTGTGCGCACAAGTAGTACAGTGTAAAAGTAGCAGATAGCAGGTCGGTGAGAAATAAATGACGGGAGACATATGATAGCTCTACAACATGCATGGCACACGAAATTACTAGATTCTAGGATTTTGAAATATGAGCACAGGGATGGCTGGGAAATGCATATGCTCCTCCAGCACACCACAAGGTGTGGTCCTATGAAAATAATAGTCGACTGTAAACAAATAGGTTAGTCCATTTTTTCTACACCGTCCGATGTACAAAGAACGGGCAGATTACCTTCATCTACCTCCAGCCGGTCAGTGTTGACGATCTTCCTCAAAATGCTAATGACCACCGGCCCAGTCCCCTGCCTCCACCCTCCTCTCGACCCCACCGCACCGCCGTGCTTGGCACCGCCCCCGGCCATCCCTTCAAGCCCCGCCGACCACTAGATCAGGCACAAGCAGCTCCTACGCCCCACACCTCTATGATAGACACCGATGCGCCGCTTCACCGGTGAACATGTGGACTAGGTGCTCCGCGCGCCTAAGCGGGCGCTGCTTCTTTTAATTGCAAATCAACTGACCCTGAGTTGAAATCCTGGCGGGCTACTAACCTCTAGCCAAGGTGAAATAGTAAATGGGAGGAAACCTTGTGCATTTAGTATCATGGAGAAGATGCAGTAAGAAGCGCTCAACTAGTTTCTTTCATGGGATAAATACGGTGTGAGCAGAGACATAAGATTTGCAAGAATAAGGGAAGAGGAGTACCTCTTTCTGCTGGCAGTGCTGTGTCCTCCTTCTGTTTTTTCAACAATCTTCTTGTGGTTCGCTGGAAATGAGAAGTTGTGGAGGACAATGGAGCCTTGGATGAACCCATGGGCATGTTGTTGAGGGTGGTGCGGTGGCCGTTTGTCGGTGGCGGGGAACCAGATCCAAGGTGGTGAACAACGGCGTAGCGACAACAACCCCGGTGCGGTGGACGGTTGCAACAGTGGAGCAGCAGCGGTGAGGCGTAGGATGGCATGGTCGAAGTGGTTTTGGTACGGTGCATGTTGGTTTCAGTGTCATGCAGGAAGTTCTGCCTCGGCTTGAGCTGCTAAGTCCTTGAGGGTGTTGCGGTTGCGGTTGCCTTGGACGATGATGTTGGGGTACCGACTCCGGCGTGATGGAGGAGGGCGGCGGTGGATTGGGCGTGATGGGGTGGATGACGGAGGAGGCTCGGGTTTTGCGGCTGGTGGAGAGGGAGATTTGGCACCCATGGAGTATGAAATGGGGAAACGGAGGGAGGGGGAACTAAGGGGGAACAATGTTTCGGTTTGGGATGCGCTTGTTTGAAATTTGGGGAAAGTTACAAACTTTTCCCCCATCTAAAATTTCAGACACATTGCGGGTCAGGGTTAGGATAGTAATCTCAAGTGTCCCAAATGGTGGGCGGGACAGATTTTGGCCGAGCGCATGGGTGTTTAGGCGCCCACGGCGTATGAATGCTTCTCAGAGGCGGTTGAGACTGGCGTCTTGTTGAAGTTATAAACCTACCCCGGTTTAGACCTTTGGACATCGGGCCGATAGGCTACACGGGCGAGAGTCCGGACAGTAATTTCCTACCACCAAACATTAGTCTCGCGCGGTTTCGGGTGACCAGAGGCTTATTTGGTGCTTCGATCAATATTTTGGAGTAGAAGCATTAACGTTTTAGGTTCTCCTGAATTGAACATTCAGGATTTGTCAAAGTTCACAAATCTTGACTCTTGAAAATCCTAAAACTACAATTATTTTGGAATGGAGGGGGTACATTTGAATATACATTGTACATGAGTATATATTAAAAACTATGCTTCTTACCTCAGTTCATGCATGGTTCTGAATATAATCTCCTTGGTTTCAAAAAAATAGTTAGACATGCGTATGAATATATAGCATGTTTAAACGCACAACAAAGATTGATGCCCCCTTTTAGATCTGATTTACAAATGCCATTATCTCGGATTCAAATAGATGAATGCACTTCCTATGAATTCGAATCTTCAAAACCCCCTTTATTTTGAATTCAACATGTATTCTATTTCGTAGCTAGCAATTTGAAATGTGTCCATGTAAGTGAAAATTGTATAAAGTGCTTCACACTAACAACATGGAGTGCATTAATTTATTTATATATGAATTGCAAAAGCAATGCATTGTCTGGATTTCAAACCACTCTCACTGTATGGATCGATAATATGAAATAAACACATGCACATGCTAGAAGTCAATAGAGTATGGGTGTCTGATAGACCGATATTCGTTCATACGCAAATTGCAAAATTCATGATCTCATCCAAAAATAATAATGCCATTTATATTCTAATTTAATGCGTAGAACTGCCTTTTACACTTAGATGCACTATGCCTCGGCCCGTTCTCACACACGCGCTATATATCTCTCTATCTAACACATAAGTGCACACACTTTATATACATCAGTATTTCTCTCTCACACATGCTCACAATCTCTCCCGGGGTGTCGGGGTGTCTCACGCACACACTCTCTATATATCTCCCTCTCTCTTTCTTACTACTATGTACCACTCTCTTCACTAATCTCAGTTGGAAAACACTATTTCTCTCACATGCATATGTCCACACGCACGGTCTCTACTAGCCCTCTATAGGCACATATATGTGCCTACGTGTCTCCCGCACGCACATTATATTTAGGCCTCTCTCGCACACATTGCCCCCCACACACCTCTCTCTTAGTAGTTGGCAGATATAATTCCATCAGATCATTCGGTAGGACATCCCTGATTGTTAGGATGGATGGTAATACGAGGCAAAGTTTTACCCAAGTCCGGCCCCTTGCAGTTGAGGAAAAAGCATACTCCTGGTAATGTATATTTATGATAGGGGTGGGTACAAAGTACATGTGAATACCAAGCATTGTGCGTGTGTGTATACTATCGACGAACTAGCCCCCGGGCTTCTATAACATACTCGGGGCCTAGGGTTACAAATCATATATAGTCGGCTTATCATCAGTGGTGATAGAGTCCTCCACGACTCTGGTAGCTTTGTTTTGTACGCCGAGTCCTCCACATGGGTCTTCGTATAATGCGTCTCGGTCCAACCTATGTGGCGCAGGATGGATCCGACACATGAGTCCTCATGTTGACCCACCACAACTAGAAGTGATGTGCCCACCACACCCCACACGCAATCGACCTCTAAGAAAATAAGCATATACAATAGTACAGTTTTATACATGAAAGTTAATTGCATGGTGCATCCAATAATATTTGTTCTGCGTTGTGAACGTTTATATTTTCTCCTAAAATATTAGTCACGGGAAAGAGAAACAAAGGGCATATCTCTCCTTGTCTCCACCGGACACCCCCTCTCTCTACACCACTTTCATGTATGCACACAAACTATCTCTTGGCCCTCTAAAAGTATGCATGCCCCTGACACATTCACGCGTGATGGTCACTGTATTTGAAGCGAAAGCACTATACGATCATTGGACTTCAGAATATGCTCATTACGGTCACCGTATACATTCTCGTGGTGATCATACGGTATCTAGCTCACGATACATCTCCATATTTTGTTGATGACACTGATGGACATTGTATTTGATGTGTGCTCCGTATTTTGTTGACGACACTTACGGTCATTGTATTTGAAGCAAAAGCACGATATGGTCATTGGACTTCAGAATAAGCTCATCATGGTCACCACATACATCTTGTGGTGCTAACCAACCTGTGGTTGGATGGTTAGGAGGACAGTGGTTTCCCCAGCCCACTAGGGTTAAAGTCCTGGTGCTCGCATATATCCTGGATTAATTTTAGTATTTTCCGGCGATGTGTGTTCAGTGGGAGGAGACGTTCCCCTCGACTACGAGGCACCTATGGTGACTTCGCAAAATCTCAAGATCATATGCTGGCTCACTCTCTCGAAGGTGCTAATAGGGGTAGGGTCTGCATGTGTGCACTTATAGCGGTGATTGTTTGCGCGTATATATGAGCGCTTGCGTCTGTACTATGTTAAAAAAATACATGTCGTGATTATACAGTCACTGGCTCACCCGTACAACTCCGTATTTTGTTGATGACACCATCAATTGACCAGTCAAATGTTCCACGTGGTGCAAATAGTGTTGCACCATCAGCGTGCGTAACCGTGGGGCCCACCTACTCAGCGCATATATGAAAGAAAGAAATGGTAGTTTGAGTCCGTACCGTGTTAATAAAAATACATTTTATGGTGATCATACGGTCATTGGCTCACCATACATCTCCGTAATTTGTTGATAAAACAATCAATTGACCATACATCACCAGTCAGTGTGTATATGAAAGACAAAAATGGTAATAAATTAGTGGTCAGTGGGGATTCGAAGTCGTGTGACCTCTGGTTGGCAGCCCGCGCCCCCTAACCACAGCGGACAAGGATCGCCTTGTGATGATATGCTGAGCCGTCCGTTTTAATTGCACGTACGCACGAGCCACAGTGGTGAATACAAACTCATCACACATGCGCACAAATACGCCCGCAATGCCCGCATGCATGCATGCAATACTCACACGTACGTACACATGCACGCACGCAACACTCGCATGAACACATGCAGGCGTGCAACACTGACACGTACACATGCACTCACGAACACATGCACACACGCACACATGCATGCAACACTGAAACATACACATGCACGCAGGCAACACTCGCACGCCTGCATGCACACACCACATGATGCAAGACACATGCTCAACCTATACGTGCATGCACCCTTTGTTAAGGACATGGATTGTTACGGGTATTAATCAATCTTATTTGTGATAAGTAGAACATTGATGTTTGCAGCGGTCTTTATGAATCACAATGTATCGAACGGGCTATCAACGTATATATGAAAATTTTAAAATTCTCTTACATTATATAGTAGGCTTATCTACATGAAATCGATGACGTCACACTCAATGAACAATCATCAGTTTATGAAATGCCCGCTTCTGACCGCCCTGGCCCACCAAAAGCTCCTCTTCCGTGAGCTGCATGCGTTGGGTCACTGACATGCAGGTCAGGAACCCAACGACCCCACACATCAGTGGAAGAACGGCTCGGTGCCGTATGTCAGAGTCAAGGGCGCCGCTCGCTGCACACTCGGCTGAACACGCCTCCTTGCCGCATTCAAACGCCTCCATGAAACCCGTGTGGAAGCCAAGAAACCCACTCTGGACACATGTCCGTTCATGACTGGGCTGGCATTAAACACAATGCTGGCCGAGCTCCTGTTGTCCGCCATCTATTTAATCTCCTATTTAAACGAGGCCAGACGCCAATCAAGAATTGCACACCTCCTCCGCTCCCCTATCTCCTCCTTCACCATTTTTTTCACCCTTACAATGGCTTACAAAGAGTAGCTAGCCGACATCCAAGCCGGTTGGGTGGCCCACCGAGCCCACCGGATACGAGCTATGCAACTCACTGATCCACCTCCCTTCCCTCGCTCGACGGAGCCAGTTGCCGCCCCAAGCCGCCGCCCGGTTCAGCAACTCGCCGCTCTTGGCTAGCTTGATGAGGAGCGGCAAGCTGCTCCACGCCGGCTCGGCGGGGAGCACGGGCGTCGTCGCTGCCAGCCACGTAGCCGCCTCGTACCGTGCCTCCCGTGTGTGCGATCGCGTCTCCCGTTTCTGTGGCCGAGACTCCCATGCATGCGGCCGCGCCATGCAAGCAGAGACAGAAGCCGAGCGCACGGAGAGCGACGAGTCGGTGGCCAGCGCCTCCGCGTCCGCCGCTATCATTGAGGAGAAGTAGAACACGGGAGGCCACCGCTGCTTGGGTCCCATGAAGGCCACCGCGAAGGCGATGCCGACATACACAGCGGGTGTCTTGAGCAGATCCTTTTGTTGCGAGGACCTTTGTCGAAGCAGAGAAGCCCCCTTCAGACTCCATATTTGGCATCAGCCAACGATGTCAGTTGAGCGGTGGGGAAGCGAGCCGTCCTTTGTGCTGAAGCATATACCTCTAGGGCTCCCAGCACTCCGGTGATCGTGCTGCCAAACATGAGGAAGAGAAATGGTCGGCGGGCGACCATTTAGGCTAGGTATTATTATACATGTGCTGTTCAGGACTAGCACCGCTTAGTTGATTTGAATGTAATGAAATCCGTCATGCTTGTATGAAAATCCGGTATTTTATATGAATTTCGTCATTGTTTATATGAAATATCATCGTGTTTGCATGAATTTGATCCAGTTGGTTGAGTTGCTATCGGAATGTGCGGCTACGGTTGGATGGCGTAATTTGCGGGTCACCGGCCGGTCTGCGGCCGGCTCGGGAGGCGTGGTGGACAAAAAAACTCAGCTCATGCGAGCTCGTCTCCAACACGCGCACTGGAGGATGCATGAGCACCCGAGCTCTTCCTCGTTCATCGGTGGCAAAGGCACGGGTGGACAAAAGGGTCGCCAATATTTTGGCTACCCTGACCAAGATCAAAACATCCCCTCCCAGCCCCACTCCTCCCAGCACATTCAAATCCATCGTTCGCCATGAAATTTTGCCATGTTTTGTTTTCATGGATATTTTGCTGTGTGAAAACAAATTTAAATATGAACGAATAATCGATGTCCGCGGTCTTCTGCCGGGACACAGTAGGATGGACTCATAGTAGTAGTAGTGTAGAGTACTACTAGTACTACTCCTACTAGATAGTGAGTGTTTACTACCTTATCTACGTACTAATTGTAACGGATGCATGTGTTAGCAGTATAATGACCATGAACGGATTTGATGGTAAGATTTGTGTAAGCTGTATGTCATATTATTGATCGAACACGTGGTCAAAGTTAGCCTCTGAAACGCATTTTATACCCTATATGGATTGAGGGAGTACATGCATTGCTGAGGTTTCTCCTAATCCTTGCGTGTAATGTTTTTATTGAAGCTTGAAATGTGAACATGTGAATTGGAGGGACTACTAAAACCCTTCCAAAAGAACTGTAGTACTAATGGTATCGTACTCCCTCCATTCACCATCTCACATGCTCAGTACTTTTGCGAACTATGGAAGTAACACACTTATTACACCACTCAACATCTATTATGGATGCATTATGGATTTTAAATTGAGTCATATAGACCAGAAAGTAGGCACTTAGGGCATCCAAAATGTATGCGTTTTGTTTCCTCTAAGCCCTGTCTGCTCTTAGAGGCAGGCCTCTATACATTGCATGAACTGCCTCTAACAAAAAATTGGCTAGCATCGCATCTAACCTTAGAGGCTGCCTCTGACAATATAACAATCCATCTGGTCCCAATTGTCAGCCTTAGGAAGCATAAGAAAGTAGGAGTACAAGAGAAATAGTACTGATTGGACAAATGTGTTGCTAATCAATACTTTTTTAATTTCTGCTAGGGCCCACCTTAGAGGCTGGTTAGAGTCTCTATACATTGTGGTTTTTTCATTTGATAAGAGGCAAACCATGTGGGGCATACCTTAGAGGCAAGGCTCTATACACTAGATATGCCCTGTACGTATTACTTTTGATGTGTCCTATCAACTCGCACAACGAGGAGAAGCTTGCTTAGGGGCTGTTTGGTTTGTGACTAACTTTGCCAAAATGTTGCCACACCTAAAGTTAGGCAAGTTTGACTAACTTAGGTGAGTGTTTGGTTCAAGCCACACCTTAGGCAAGCCACACTTGGACTCCACATGGCATACACACAAAAAATGTGGCAAGATTCCTATAGGCTTACCAACTTGTGCCTTTCATTTTTGATGAACTAACCTTAGGCAAGCTTGGCAAAAATGTGTGGCAAAGTGTGGCAATGCTAGGACTAGAACCAAACAACCCCTTAGTACACCGTCTCCCCCGCCCACGGGCGCGGTGTCTCACAGAGTCGCAGGACGAGGAGAAGCTTGCTTACTAAGGTCTTTGGTTGGTTGCTCCTTTCTGATCGACTAAACATGCAAAATATGCTCAAAAGGAGACACTACAATATTTGAAATGACCATGATTGCATCTTATGTGGACTACACATCGAGGAAACACTTGAGCACCTCTTCTTTGAGTGACAATTTAGTACTAAATGCTGGTACAGCCTTGGAATACTGTGGAACCAGGGGCAAGCACGCCTGCAAAATGTTGTGTTTGCCAAAAACAGCTGGAACAGGCCCCTCTTCATGGAGCTATTTCTGATTGCAGCCTGGAGTATATGGAAAGAACGTAACAATAAACACTTTAGGGGGATTATGCCTTCGAAGACTTCACGCTTAGATAGGCTTAAGAGTGACTTCTCTCTCCTTACCTATAGGGTTAAGGACAAGCACAAACATCTCATTCCACTCATCCTCTCCTCTATATCTTAAGTTCTCCCTCACCTCCCAAAGGGAGGCTGAGTTGTAAAGGCAACATGTAAAGTTCTCATGTAAATTGTCACCCCTTTTATAGTAATACAAAAATAGTAGGAGGTTCTCCTACTGTTAAAGGTTCAAAAAAAAACGCCCGCTCCCTCGCCCACGCGCGCGGTGGCTCGCGGGACGAGGAGAAAATTTTATTACTCCCTTCGTTATCCTCGTCACTCGACTACGAAGAGTACCAGCCCCAACCTCTCAGCTCGCAGCAGAGGGAGGAGCTGCAACGCCGCAATGTGGAGGCTCTCCAGACCACCATCATAGGGGAAACCGCCAAGGCCCGGGCCTTGGAGGCGATGCGCCTGGCCACTCTAGTTGAGCGCACTCGTCTAGAGAATCTCCAACATTCTCTCGACGAGCGTGCCCGTCGACTGATCCTCGAGTCCAGTCGGCATCCACGGCAATTGTTTCCACTGGAAACTCAGGTACTCCGTACATCGATTCAGAATTTGGCAGCCACTGCGCATATTGCAGAGTCCATTCAGCCATCTCGTTCGGAGGCTGGAAGAGGCTTGGAACAGATCAGAACGCTGCCTCGAGCAGTGAGAGACCAGAACTCTGCTGTGTCCCAGTCGCGGAACAGAATCCATAGTAGATCAGTGAGAGCACATACCATTCAGTCGGCTCACAGTCCTAGGTCCCCTTTGCGGCATGGAGGTCGTGATCACCGCCAGGATCGGTACCTGGGAAGAGCTCATGGAGAATATGATCATGAATACGCCCGCGACAACTACCATCGAGCTCCTTCGCCCCTTCCGAGGGACGGGTCATACGCGCCCCGGCGCAATGACGACAGGCGTCCGTATGGGAACGACCGCAGAGTTCCAGTCGACCCCAGAGAGCCCGGCTTTGATGCAATGTCCGTCCTTGTGCAGGGTTTGGTCGACCGGAACAGAGCATACAGAGAAGGGCTGGATCAGGACAGACCCAGTGGAGGCAGAGTCCATGTTTCCGGCCTAGAGTGTTTTGGAAGAGCCATCAGAGCCGCTAAGATCCCCCATAACTTCAGACTGGCGACTGGCGTCAGTAAGTTCACAGGAGAGTCGAAGCCCGATACTTGGCTTGACGACTACCGAGTGGTTGTGCACATTGGTGGCGGCAGCGATGAGGTGGCCATGAAGCACCTTCCTCTGATGCTTGAAGGTTCTGCCAGAGCTTGGCTGAATCAGTTGGCCCCTGGGAGCATTTTGAGTTGGCATGAGTTAGCCGGAGTGTTCACCATAACATTTGAGGGCACCTGCAAGAGACCTGCTGGTCTACCAGAGTTGCAGCATTGTGTGCAGAAACTGAATGAAACCTTGAGAGACTATATCTAGAGATGGATCACTCTGCACCACACAGTGGAAAATGTGTTAGATCACCAAGCAGTCTATGCCTTCAAGGAAGGCGTTCGCTATAGAGAGCTCAATCTGAAGTTCGGTCGAACTGGAGATATGTCTTTGACTCAGATGATGGAGATTGCCACTAAATACTCTAACGGTGAAGTGGAAGACTGACTCAGGACTGGCAAGCACAAAACAGTCGCCCAGGACACCGGAGGAGGAAATTCCAGTCGGAAGCAGAAGCGAAAGGCTGAGGCAGTAGGTCCTGCCGAGGCAGTAGTGTTGAATCAAGGAAAGTTCAAAGGGAAACCCAAAGGGCCTTGGACCCCCAAGAAAGTGAAGGACCAGGAAGGAAATGATGTGATGGATTTGCCGTGTCATATTCACACCAAGAAGGATGAGGAGGGGAACCTGATACTCCCCAAGCATACCACTCGACAATGTCGACTCCTAATCCAGAGCTTCCGAGAAAGTAAACCAAGTGATAAGGACAAAGAGCCTGAAAATGAAGAAGACGATAAGGATGATGACGACGGTTACCCCAATGTCAATGCCACCTTGGTGATTTTTGCAGATATTGAGAGCAAAATTCGACTGAAGGTCATTAACAGAGAGGTGAACATGGTTGCTCCGGCAACACCAAGGTATCTGAAGGTGTCAAAAAAACCATTACATTCGACCAATCCGACCACCCGGCACACGTAGCTACCCGTGGGCGGCAGGCGCTGGTGGTCGACCCAATCGTGGGGGGCACCCGACTGACTAAGGTCCTGATGGATGGTGGCAGTGGCCTAAATATTTTGTATGCTGAGGCCCTCAAAGGAATGGGCATTCCGATGTCCAAACTCAGCGAGAGCAACATGCGGTTCCATGGAATCATCCCAGGAAAGAAAGCCGAATCACTCGGCCAGATCACTCTCGACATGATTTTCAGCGATGAGAAGAATTTCCGCAAGGAGAAGTTGACGTTTGAGGTTGTGGATTTCCAGAGTGCATATCATGCCATTCTAGGCAGACCGGCTTATGCTATCTTTATGGCTCGACCGTGCTACGTATATCTCAAGATGAAGATGCCTGGCCGCAGAGGCGTAATAACGGTTTTCGGTAACCGTCAGAGAGGAGAAGATTGTCTTCAAGATGGGGCAAAGATAGCAGATGAGCAGATGGCGGCAGTGGAGTTTCGAGAGTACCAGAAGACCGCAGATCCAAGTGATTTGCTGCGTGCTAAGAGGCCTGCCTCAGAGCCTGCATTTCAGTCAGCCGGCGAGACCAAGCCAGTTCATGTTCACCCGACCGCCCCCAATGCTGTCCCAACCCATATCTCGACGACACTCGATAGCAAATAGGAAGAAGCGCTCATCTAGTTCCTCCGTGAGAACTGGGACATCTTTGCATGGAAGCCATCTGACATGCCGGGTGTACCCAGGGAGCTGGCTGAGCACCGTTTGTGAGTCGAGCCAAAAGTTAAACCTGTTAAGGAGCATCTCCGTCGGTCTGCCACGGAGAAGAGAAAGGCCATTGGCGAGGAGGTGGCTCGGCTCCTAGCGGCTGAGTTCATCCGCGAGATATACCACTCTGAGTGGCTCGCCAATGTTTTTATGGTTCCCAAGAAAGACAAATCACTTCAAATGTGTATTGACTTCAAACACATCAATTGGGCCTGCCCGAAAGATCATTCTCCTCTGCCCCGCATCAACCAAATTGTCGACTCAACTGCGGGATGTGAGCGACTGTCCTTCCTAGACGCTTATTTCGGGTACCATCAGATCCGACTCTATGGACCCGATGAGATAAAAACGGCTTTCATCACCCAATTCGGGTGTTTTTGCTATGTTACTATGCCCTTCGGCCTCAAGAATGCTGGTGTCTCATTCATGCGCATGATTTAGAAGTGCCTGCTCACTCAAATCAGTCGGAATGTGGAAGCATACATGGATGACATAGTGGTTAAGTCACGCAAAGGTTCCGACCTGCTGACTGACCTTGCTGAAACCTTTGCCAACCTGAGAAGGTATGATATCAAGCTTAATCCATCAAAGTGCACATTTGGAGTCCCAGGCGGAAAGTTACTCAATTTTCTTGTTTCTGAACGAGGGACCGACGCAAACCCAGAGAAGATTGGCATAATCCTCCGAATGAAACGCCCAGTGCGTGTGCATGACGTTTAGAAGCTTACTAGTTGTTTGGCTGCTTTGAGCCGATTCATCTCACGCCTCGGTGAAAAGGCACTGCCTCTTTACCGACTTATGAAGAAATCTGACAAGTTCGAGTGGAATGACGATGCTGAAGCAGCATTTGAGGAGCTCAAAGCCCTGCTTTCCACCCAGCCTGTGCTTGCTGCTCCGGTTAGTAAGGAGCCTCTACTACTTTACATCGCAGCCACGGGACAAGTTGTTAGCATAGTGCTCACGGTCGAGCGGGAGAAGAAGGCTAGGCCTTCAAAGTTCAGCACCCCGTGTATTACATTTCAGAAATCTTAACCCCGTCCAAGCAGATATATCCTCACTATCAGAAGCTTGTTTATGGGATTTACCTGACCACGAAGAAGGTTGCACATTATTTCTCTGATCACTCAATTTCAGTCGTCAGCGACGCTCCATTGTCAGAGATTCTGAATAACAAGGATGCAACTGGTCGAGTGGCAAAGTGGGCGATTGAACTTCTTCCTTTGGATATCAAATTTGAGGCAAAGAAGGCCATTAAGTCTCAAGCAATTGCAGATTTCCTCGCAGAGTGGACAGACCAACAATAGCCGATTCAAATTCAGTCGAAACATTGGACCATGTTCTTTGATGGATCCAAGATGTTAAATGGCTCTGGTGCAGGAGTGGTCTTAGTGTCCCCACGAGGAGACAAGCTCAGTTATGTCCTCCAGATTCACTTTGATTATTCGAGCAATGAAGCTGAGTATGAGGCACTATTGTATGGGTTGCGTATGTCCATTTCACTCGGTGTCCGGCGCTTGATGGTTTATGGCGACTCTGACATAGTGGTTAACCAAGTAATGAAGGAATGAGACGTCAGGAGTCCCGCAATGACAGGTTACTGCAATGCAGTGAGAAAGCTAGAGAAGAAGTTTCAGGGGTTAGAGCTCCACCACATCCCATGAATCAAGAATCAAGCTGCTAATGATCTGGAGAAGATAGGTTCCACTCGGAAGCCTATTCCCAGCAATGTGTTCTTGGAGCATCTCCATACCCCGTCAGTACAAGAAGATCCCTTCAAGGAAGAGCCCCCGCAACCAATAAGTTCAACCAACCCAACTGAGATCGAGGTTCCAGCCGTGGTCAACCTGATCATGGAAGTCTTGGTGGTCACGCCCGATTGGACAGTACTGTACATCGCGTACATTCTCTGAAAGGAGATCCCAGAGGATGAAGATGAGGCTCGCCAGATAGTCCATCAATTGAAAGCCTTCACCGTGATGAAAGGGCAGCTTTACAGAGAAAGTCTCACAGGAGTGGCCCAACGCTGCATCACCCTGGAAGAAGGCCGAATGATCCTAAACGACATTCACTCGGGGACCTGTGGTCACCATGCATCCTCTCGGACCATCGTGGCCAAAGCATACCGAGCGGGATTCTATTGGCCTCGAGCAAATGAGATGGCAAAAGATATAGTCGACAAGTGCGCAGGTTGCCAGTTCTACTCCAACAGTCTCACAAGCCTGCATCTGCCCTGAAGACTATTCCACTCGTCTGGCCGTTTGTAGTCTGGGGATTGGATATGGTTGGGCCCTTCAAGACCGGCGCGAGTGGTTTCACCCATTTACTCGTAGCAGTCGACAAGTTCACCAAGTGGATCAAAGCCAAGCCCATCAAAAACCTTGGAGCAGGCACTGCTGTCAGTTTCATCAGAGAGTTGATATTCAGATATGGAGTTCCTCACAGCATCATCACAGATAATGACTCCAACTTTGATTCTAATGAGTCCAAGGCATTCTGCGCTTCCCAAGGCACTCAGGTCAACTATGCGTCCGTCGCACACCCGCAGTCGAATAGACAGGCAGAAAGAGCGAATGGTTTGGTCTTTCAAGGGTTAAAGCCTCGACTGATGCGTGATCTTAAGCATGCTTGTCGGAGTAATGGGCCATGGGTAGCCTCACCCGAGTCCCTGAGCCTTTCCAGACTTTGGGTCGGCTTCGCCCCACAAGACTTCAGAATGAAGCGCCGCCTTCCGATGGCCGGCTGGCTCAATGGCCGGCTGCCCGAAGAGGGCCGTGCACCAGCACACAGCACCAAGACAGGCCAACTCCTAGTAGACGGCCTCCGTAGAGGCCGGTTTCTAGCAGGCGGCCACCCAGCGCCCTCAGAGTCTGCACCCCTCACCAAGAGGACAAGACTGGGTGAGGCTATAATGTAGCCCCTCACCCTCGAATCCTAGGCTTGGCATGGCTACAGTGCCCCATACATGCGAAGATCTTCGCATGACGCGGCACTGTTACCACTCCCCCCTTGACGTCATTCCTGACAGGCGGAGCCCTGTTCCCACGACGGCCTGTCGGTACGGCCTGCAGGCGGCGGGCCCTACCAGGCAGTGAGAGCCCAGGAGACGGCGGAGGCCGGACCAGCCGAACCTGAGGGAGGCCGGCTTCCAGGAGGTGGCCAGTTCCTCCCTCTAGGCTCGTACACCATTAACCAGATAAGACGTGGTGTGGCTACAGAGATCTCCCACCAGGCGGTGGGACTATAGCCGCGCTCCACTGACCAAGCATGCGTCATTAGCATCACGACTACAGTGATCAGCCACCAACCAGACCCGCCAGCGGCGGGGGCGGCCTGTCGGCTCCGTACAAGACCAGTCGGCGGGGCCCACTAGGCGGCGGGCCCCAGCAGTCGGCGGAGACGCCGGCGACCAGAGACATTGACAGCCGGGTCCAGCACCCGACCAGATTACCGTTGTACCCCTGGGGGGTAGGCCTATATAAACCCCCCAGGGCACCCTTGCAAAGGGTCCCCAACCCGTTAGAACTAGCTTCCCGCTAGATGAAGAAGAGAGCTAGCCCTGCCTCCTTCTACCTCTAGCATACAACTCGAGGAGCGCCATTGTATTCACTAGTGCCGTAGTGATCATTCGGAGACCCCGTAGGGAAGGACTAGGGGTGTTATCTCCTAGGAGACCCCCGAACCTGGGTAAAGTGCACCGGCGTTCGTGTCTACGCCTCATCCCGCTTCCAGGCACCGGTGATGTTCTACTCGCTCCCACCATGATAAGCCATCCTTTGGCATATGTCGCACCCAACCCCCGACATTTGGCGCCCACCGTGGGGCGAGGTGCACCATCATCCGGAGACCTGTTCTGGACGGGAACCTTGTTCCTTCCTAGCGAGCGCAGCCAGCCCAGCACGCTTGACGGTGTCAGCCTCGACGCGCTGCACGGCACGGAGATTGCCTGCGCGGCGAGCTGCCTCGCCGACCTTTTTGGCGAGATCCGCCTCTCCGACGAGCCTGCGTCTGACGTGGGCACCGACTGCAATGAGAGCCGCCTCGTCAGCCTCCTCGACCAGCTTCACGTCACCAGCGAGCCTGCTGTGTACTTGGAGTCTGTTGACTCCACCGACCCAATGATCATCGACTCCGACGCGGTGTCGCTTGACGCATTCACCACCAACGTGGTGGTCTACGACGAGCTGCCTCCTCGTGAGCACAGCGGTGGGAGCACCATCACGGAGGTGCTTGTCATCCACAGTGGCGAGCACTCGGACGGAGGCGCTCGAGATCCACTCGATGCGGTGGTGCGAGACTTGTCAGCGCCCATCCCAGAAGACGCAGACACTAAGACGCTGGAGGCACGCCGCGTCCAGCTCGTCGAAAGCGCCAACCGACTGGCCAGCATGCGACGCCTCTCGGAATCCTACCGACGCGAGATGGACCGAGCCGTCGGTGGCACTCCGGCTCCTGAGGGGCCTAGCCGCATCGGCTCGATCCTGCAGCATGGCGCGACCATCACCAACATGTTCGGGATGGATCGTCCCCTCTACGCCATGCCTGCGTAGAACATCTGAGCTTCCCAGGCGGTGACAGATGAGCTAGATAAGTACAAGGGCGACGAGCATTGCCACATGAAGGAGCGAGTCCAGCAGCTCCTTGACGCGGCCGCCGAGCAGCATGAAGCCGGCTGCCGCGCTGAAGCGCCCGTCAGGCAGAACGATGAACCGCCTCCTAGCCAGGATCATGGCGCGACATCCCGGACGCCGATTGGTGGCCCCCGCGGTAGAAGAGGCAATGAGCCGACTGCCAGCCGCAGTCGGACTCACCTCTCCATCGGGCGTGACGCAGACGGCCGCCCCAGAGCTGTGGAGCAACAAGGCGCCCCGCTTCCCCCTCCGCCTCGCAGGGAAAGGCATCCCACTCTGCCGCCTGTCACGCACCCGACACTCGGCGACCGCCTTGGCAGCCGAGAAGGAGTCGGAGAGAATGACGCCCGCCATCGGATCGATCGCCTCAACCGATCCTTGGCGCTAGAAGAAGAAGACGCATTGGGCCCGCCCTGTTTCGGCCCACGAATACGAGATGAGCCTTTCCCCCGAGGGTTCACGCTCCCAAGAGATACGCCAAATACACCGGCTCCGTGAAGCCGGAGGACTGGTTGGTCGACTACTCCACGGCCGTCAGCATAGCGAACGGCAACAAGCGCGTTGCTATGAAGTACGTCCCGCTCATGCTCCAGGGCATAGCCCGGACGTGACTTAACAGCCTGAAGCCCCACACCATCAACAGCTGGGTTGATATCACTGAAGCCTTCATCCGCAACTTCACCAGCACGTACAAGCAGCCTCCCAAGCCTCGTCAGCTCTCCTTGTGCGTCCAATGGCCCAGCGAATCGACTCGCGACTATCTCACGCACTGGGCCGAGCTGTGCAACTCCTGCGAGGGCATGCATGAGGTGCAGGCCATCGAGTACTTCACCACCGGGCGCCGAGAGGGCACCCTCCTCAAGCACCGGCTTCTCTACAACGAGTCAGCAACTCTCAACGAACTGCTAACCATCACCGACAAATATGCCACTGCCGACTCCTCCATGAAGGCGGAGATCCAAGTCGACGCAACCGGCAAGGTGGCTCCTCAGGCTCCTTGGACTCCGGCTGGTGACACCAGTCGGCAACAGCAAGCAAGCGACAACAAGCGCAAGGCCATGCAGCCGGCTACCACCAGTCGGCGGGTGGCGACAGTCGAGGACCAGCAGCCGGAGGGGCAGCCTCCGCCCAAGCGTCAGAAGGGTGGCAAGCCCAATTGGTTGCCCGCCTTCTTGTACGAGCAGACTCTTGATGCACCCTACAAGTTCCATAGTGGTGCGAAGCCGTCCAACCACACCACTCGGAAGTGCCATTGGCTCACCAGAATCGCCAAGGGAGATGGACTCCTGCCTCCTCCGCCTGCCGGCCCGCCGCCTCCTCCACCTCAGCAGCCGGCGGTTCGGCCAGTCGGCGCCATACAAGATGAGTATCCAGAGGAGCATAGAGCCTATGTTGTGTTCACCAGTGTGGCCTACAACAGACGCAGCAGACGGTAGCAACAACAAGAAGTACAAGCAGTGGCATCAGATACTCCAGATTTCATGCATTGGTCTGAGAAGCCCATTAGTTGGAGAAGGGGCTGACCACCCAGAGGTGATGCCCTCCCCTGGTTCTTATGCCCTGGTCTTAGATGCCACCTTTGCAACAGAGAGGTGGGCAGCTTGTTTCTCCAGAGTCCTGATAGATGGCGGCAGCAGCATCAATATCCTGTACCATGACACAATGGAGAAATTGAGAATTAAGCAGAAGCAGCTTCACCCCAGTCCGACTGTATTCCACGGCATAGTTCCTGGCCTTTCCTGCTCACCAATCGGCAAGACTTAGATTGATGTTCTCTTCGGTGACAAAAATCACTTCCGCCGAGAGCCAGTCTGGTTTGAGGTGGTGGACCTTGAGAGCCCCTACCATGCGCTACTTGGTCGGCCTGCTCTGGCCAAGTTCATGGCGGTCCCCCACTATGCTTACCTCAAGATGAAGATGCCGACTACCAAGGTAATCCTGACCATAGTCGGAGACTACAAGAAGTCGTCCGCCTGCGCCACGAACAGCAGCCGGATAGCCGAGTCCCTTGTGATTTCAGCTGAAAAGCGGCTCCTTGACCGGGTTGTGGCGATGGCAGGCAAGAAGCCGGAAATGTCACCCACCCCCAATGAGTCGGAAGTTGAGGGCTCGTCCAAGCCGGCGAAGGAAACAAAGAAGATACCCTTGGACCCGAAGCACCCGGAGAGGCAAACTGTCATAGGTGCAAACCTTGACAGCAAATAGGAAAGCGAGCTCGTCGATTTCCTCCGTGAGAATCGGGACATCTTTGCATGGTCTTCCAAAGACATGCCGGGTGTTCCGACGGATTTCGCCGAGCACAAGTTACATGTCCGACCTGACGCCAAGACGGTCAGGCAGCCCTTGTGCCACCTGTCGGAAGAAAAGAGAAGAGTTGTTGGAGAAGAGATAGCCCAGCTTCTAGCAGCCGTCTATATCATGGAAGTATTTTTCCCAGTATGGTTGGCCAATCCAGTTCTTGTGCTGAAGAAGAATAAGCAGTGGCGCATGTGCATTGATTATACCATCCTCAACAAAGCTTGCCCCAAAGATCCTTTTGCTTTGCCAAGAATTGACCAAGTGATAGACTCCACAAACGGATGCGAGCTGTTGAGTTTTCTGGATGCGTACTCAGGGTACCATCAGATCAAGCTAAACCCGGCCGATAGGCTGAAGACCGCCTTCATCACGCCATTCGGAGCCTTCTGCTACCTGACCATGACGTTCGGCTTGCGAAATGCCGGCGCCACATTTCAGCGTTGCATGCAGAAGTGTCTCCTCAAGCAACTCGGCAGAAACGCCCACGTTTATGTGGATGACGTGGTGGTGAAGACGGAGAAGCGTGGCACGCTGTTAGAAGACCTCAAGGAGACATTTGAAAACTTGCGCCGATTTAAAATCAAGCTCAACCCAGAGAAATTCTTCTTTGGAGTACCAGCCGGCCAACTTCTTGGCTTCCTGGTTTCAGAACGCAGCATAGAGTGCAACCCTGTGAAGATCAAGGCCATTGAGAAGATGGAGGTGCCCACCCGACTGCTGGACGTGTAGAAATTCACCGGCTGCCCGGCATCAATCAGCCGTTTCGTCAGTCGGTTGGGCGAGAAGGCTCTCCCCCTGTACCAGCTCATGAAGAAAACAACTTTTTTCGAGTGGAACGACAAGGCGGACAAAGCTTTCCTCCAGCTCAAGAAGATGTTGACCACCCCGCCTATCTTGGCGGCTCCGACTGATAAAGAGCCCATGCTCCTCTATATCGCCGCCACCAGTCGGGTGGTGCACAGTCATAGTGGTGGAGCGCAAGGAGGAGGGCAGAGCACTACCAGTCCAGAGACCGGTGTATTACGTGAGTGAAGTGATGTCCGCCTCCAAGCAGAATTACCCCACTATCAGAAGATGTGCTATGGTGTGCACTTTGCCGCCAAGAAGCTGAAGCCTTACTTTGAAGAGCACCCAATTACTGTTGTATGCACTGCTCCGCTTGCTGAGATCATTGGAAGCCGAGATGCTTCAGGCCGAGTGGCCAAGTGGGCCATAGATCTGGCCCCCTACACCATCTACTACCAGCCTCGCACTGCCATCAAGTCGCAAGTGCTGGCCGACTTCCTCGTCGACTGGGCGAGACCCAGTACCTGCCGCCAGCGCCAGACTCCACCCATTGGCGGATGCATTTTGATGGCTCAAAGATGCACACCGGTCTGGGAGCCGACATCGTCCTCACCTCTCCCAAAGGTGACAAGCTCAGATATGTGTTGCAAATCCACTTTGCCGCCTCCAACAATGTAGCTGAATACGAGGCACTCATACACGGGCTCCGGCTTGCCAAGGAACTTGGCATTCGCTGGATCCTGTGTTATGGTGACTCCGACTTGGTGGTCCACCATTTGTCAGGCGACTGGGATGCCAAGGATGCAAATATGGTGAGCTACCGCTTCCTCGTGTAGCAACTCAGTGGATACTTTGACGGGTGCGAGTTCCTCCATGTGCCAAGAAATGACAACGAACAAGCAGATGCCCTGGCACGGATCGGCTCCACCCGGCAAGCAATACCAGCCGGCGTCGCCCTACAACGCCTCCTCAAGCCGTCTATCAACCGTCGCCAGAATCCGACTCCATCTTCGTGCCGCCCCTCCTGAAGCAGTCCATATCCGACTTGAGGGCCCCAGAAGCCAGCACGGGGACTTCGGCAGGCGGCCCGGGGACTACGGTAGTCGCACCCGGCCCGGGGACTTTAGAGCCTGGACCGGCGACTGCAGCATCTGGCCCGAGGACTTCTCCGACCCAACAGGCGGCAGTCAACTCCAACCCGCCGCCTCCCGGCCCAACCGCCCTTGTGCAAATTGCAGTGACCGCAATTGAAGAAATAGCAGCACCGTCATGGGCTCAACCCATCCTCAACTTTCTGGTGAACAAAGAGCTGCCGAGTGATGAGATCCTAGCCTGACAAGTGCAACGGCGGGCATCATCATATACCATCGTCAATAGGGAACTGGTGCGGCACAGTGTCAATTGTGTGTACCAGTGCTGCGTGGAGCCAGACCAGGGCCAAGCAATCCTCAAGGATATCCACCAAGGTGAATGTGGTCACCACGCGGCTTCAAGATCACCTGTTGACAAAGCTTTCTGCCATGGTTTCTTCTGGCCGACTGCTCTAGAAGACGCCAAAGTGTTGTTCCAGAAGTGTAAAGGGTGCCAGAAGTTCCGCTCCAAGCCACACTTGCCAGTTTCTGCTCTCAAGACCATTCCCATTGCCTAGCCCTTCGCCGTCTGGGGGCTGGACATGGTGGGGCCATTCAAGACGGCTCGCGGCGGCATGACTCATTTGCTTGTCGCTGTGGACAAGTTCACCAAGTGGATAGAAGCAAAGCCAATCAAGAAGCTGAATGGGCCGACTGCCGTAATTTTCATCACCGACATCACCACTCGGTACGGCATACCACATAGCATCATCACCGACAACGGCACGAACTTCGCCAAAGGAGCCTTGGCTCGTTTCTGTGCGACGCATGGCATCCGACTGGACTTAGCATTCGTTGCCCATCCTCAGTAAAATGACCAAGTAGAGCGAGCAAACAGCCTCATTTTGTCCGGCATCAAGCCCCGACTGGTCAAGCCTCTAGAGCGTTCGGTCGGCTGCTTGCTCGATGACCTGTCGGCCGTCCTCTAGAGCCTGCGCACAACTCTGAACAAGTCAACCGGCTTCACGCCTTTCTTCCTCGTCTACGGCGCTGAAGCCGTCATCCCGACGGGCATAGAATTTGACTCCCCATGAGTCAACATGTACACCGAGGCGGAGTCCAAAGAAGCACGAGAAGACGGCATCGACTTGCTGGAAGAGAGCCGACTGCTGGCACTCAGTCGGTCCACCATCTACCAGCAGAGTCTGCGCCGATACTACAATCGCAAGGTCAAGCCAAGATCCTTCCAAGAGGGAGACCTTGTGCTCCGGCTGATACAGCGAACAGCCGACCAGCACAAGCTCTCGGCACCGTGGGAAGGCCCTTTCATCATCAGCAAAGTGCTGGGCAACGGTTCCTACTACCCAATCGACGCTCAGAAGCCCTGAGCACGCAAGAGAGACGATTCCGGCAAGGAGACAGAGAGGCCATGGAACGCAAATCTTCTCCGAAGATTTTACAGTTAAAAAGCAGTATGTATCACGCTACCTTTTGTATTAAGTACGAAGACTCCAGGTCCCCCAACAAGAACACGGGGACTACCCTCTTTTATATATATGATAAGAATTATGCCTATGAATGTGTTGTTTCATTATTCCGCCTAGCACCGGGTTCGACTAGTCGGCCCGGAGGCTCGCCGCCCTCTGCTATGTGTGGTCTCCTGTAGTCGGACAAGTAGTGTGTCGGCACCAAAAAACTTCTCCTGTCACAAGCCGTAGCTCGCAGAGCGACTGTATGGTGGCCAGTGGTTGCAAAGCGCTGCCCACATGAAAAATGGCTAAGGAAAAACACGCATATAGCCGGCTGGCTTCCGAGCAGCTGGCCGGCCGACTTCTGCTTACCTTGCTGACACTCCAAATGGCTAAGTACTTGCCTTCCCGTAAATAGCTAAGTACTCAACCCAGCCGCAGTCCGCAGAGTGACTGTTTGGATGGCATGAGGGTAGCCAAGGGAGGGCGGCAAAGGAAAAAAGCAAGGAGTAGAAAGCAAGAAAAGTTAGAAGTCAGCAAACAAAGCATAATTTGCGACAAAGGATATTTACATAGCAAAAGGCCCATTGGCCAGCATTCAACGAAGTTTGAAATACACCCCGCGGGTGGAATTGTGCAAATTAAACAAAGTCTGTCGAGATCAATAAACAGGAAAAATAAAGGCAATAGCCTAACGAGCAGCAGAAGGTTCCCGCTTGATGAGGGAGTCGGCGGCGCCGGTTGGAGCAGCAGAGGGTTCCATCTGGACGGTGGAGTCGGCGGCGCCAGTCGAGGTAGCAGACGGCCGGACGGTAGAGTCGGCGGCACCAGTCGGTGGAACGGGCGGCTGGTCGGTCTCCGCCTGGTCGCCTCCAGCAGCAGTCGGCGCACTTGAGCGCGGGTCATTGTTCGAGGTGCGGTCAGGTTGAGGCTGGCTATCCGCCCCGACCTCCGGCGCGTCCTCCTCGATTTCCTCCTCCTCCGCCTCCTCCCCTTTATCGCTGGAATCAATCACCTTGGCCGAGTCCTTGTTGTCCTCCAGGTTCAGCCCGAACCACTCCAGCGGCGCCTCGGCACCTTCGTCAACCAGCTCCAGGACGAAGACGTTGGTGTCGGTGTAGTCGGCAACCGCTGCCGCCCGCTTGACAAGGTCGTCCTCCACCGCCACCAGCTCCTCCTGCGCCTCCAGCCGAAACGTGGTCAGCTGGGCTAGATCTAGCCCAGGATACCACGCCTTGACGAATTCTAGAGCCCGGCGCGCTCCAGCCCGGGCGGAGGAACCCTTCTAGGCTTCCAGGCGACCGGCCGCCACCTCCAGCCAGTCGGTAGTCAGACTGGGGGTGCACGGAGCCGGCACACCTGGCCAGAGGGCGGAGATTGCCTGAGCCCCGACGCATTGAGGAAGGCGCATCATCTGGTGAGCCGGCCGAATGCGGGCCTGGATGTTGAGAAGCTCCTTGTTAAGGGTCCGGGGAGCGTCGGCGGCGATCTGCACGCCTTCTTCCCTCCGCTCCCGGCGATAAGCCTCGATGGCCTGGTTCGCGGCGACGGAGTGGCTGGGGAAGAAGTCTATTTGGATGAAGGGCAAGGAAGCCGGAGGTTAGAAGCAAATAGTCGGCCTCAATAGGGGCCGGCGATTCAAGAAAGGAAAAAATAAGAAGTTTACCATCGACCATGTCCTTGATGTTGCCGAAGCTGGCAGTCAGCTGTGCCTCCTTGTCGGCCCAGGCGGAGCGCTCGGTCTCAAACTCAGCGAGGAGGTCAGTCTCTTTCGTCTCCGCCTCCTTCTGAGCCGTCTTGAAACGCTCCATCTGCTCCGACAGCTGCGTGACCAGTCGGTCACGCTCCTCGGCCAGCTTGATGCACTCAGCCTCCTTGACACAGTGCGGTGTTGGCCTCGCCCAGCTGCTACTACAAGGCGGCGTTGGCCTATGCAAAGAGAGAAGAAGAAAGAACAACAACACTCAGCAAGGAAAGGGATGCAGTTGCTGGGGAGATCCGGCTCGACTGCTCAACAGTCGGCCCGAATCTCGGGGACTACACCCCGCGGGTGCGCTATCGCGTCCCCGCAGAGAAAGAAGTCATCAATAGTCAACAAGAGAAATACAGTTACTGGGAAGATCCTGCCCGACTGCTCAGCAGTCGGCCCGAATCTCGGGGACTACAGCCCGCGGGTGAGCCAGCGCGCCCCCGTGGAGAAAGGAAGCCAAGACTTACTCTGGCTCTCGGACAAGTTGGTGGTTTGCTTCTCCAGCTCCCGAACGCCGGAGTTGAAGGTGGTCGCGCGAAGGTTGTGGTAATCCTACAATAGGGATGTCAGATGGGGTTAGCATTTGATGCTTGCAAGTTAAAGTTCCGGGCCACGTGCTCAGCAGTCGGCCCGAAACTTGGGGACTACACCCAGTGGGTGCGCTGGCGCGCCCCCACCAAGAAATAAGAGGATCAAAAACAAAGGAGTGAGAAGCATACCCGGATGGCTTGTCACGAATCCAAGAATGCCTTGTTGCACCACTTAAGGGCGTCGGCTTCAGCCTGGAGCTTGGCCTGGACATAGAGGGCCGCCTGGTTCAAGGCTCCCATCCCGCCTCCGCGTACCAAACCAGAGGGCGTGGCGCTGGTCGCCTCGGTGTCGGGGGCCGATGAACTCGCGGCGGCGACCTCCAGTGGTCGCGGTGCCGAGGCCGCCTTCACAAGACGATGACGTACGGGTGTGTGAGACTCAGGAGTTGGGCCCATCATCACCTCGTTCCCGGCTAGTGGTGCCGGCGGGGCGGCCGGCTGCCTGTCTTGCCCTCCGCCGGCCGGCGGTGGCGGAGGCACGATGACGTCGACATGGCAACGTCGCCGCCCTCCCTCTCCATGACCGGCTGCTCATCGCCGGCTCCCTCGGTTGTTGCCACAAACTCTGGCGGAGGGGCCATGGAATTCAGGGGAGCCACGAGCAACGGCTCCTGGCGGCGCGCGGCCTCCGCAAGCCGCTCCTTCGCCACAGCATCGGCCTCCGCCTGCGCCAGCTTCCTCAGCGCACACGCCTCCGCCTTATCAGCCTCCCCCTTCTCCAGGTGAGCGGCTTCCTGCTCCTCGCGCACCTCCCGCGCGTTTTGCTCCTGCGCCTCCCAGAGGTCGGCGGCCGAATCGATTCGTCGGGTTGTGGTGGAGGTCTCCGCCGACCTGATGACCGAGGCGGCGGCTGACTTATTGATGGTGAGCGGGGCCCTGAGATAAGAAAACAAGGCAAAGAAGTTTTTTAGGCCAGATCGGCAAGAAAGGGGAAGCGTAAGGGAAATACTTACGCCGACACCATGGGCGGCGCCTTCGGCTGCCTCCAGAACTTGGCCACCTTCGTCGCGGCCTCTTTCCGCCTGGTCGCCGCGGCCGGGTTCTTGAGCTTCTTCGGCACGCTACCGAACAGGGCGGCGCCCTGTTTCCGCTTGCGCTTGCCGCCTCGAGCAGATGGCCCGGCGGAGGGGCCCGCGCCTGTGTTAGCAATGCTCCGGGCAGGGCGCGGCTCGTCTTCCTCATCGTCGTCGTCAGGCCAGGTCTCCATGCCGCCCCCTTCCTTGGAGCCGCCCGCTCCGTCGCCGTCGCCTACAGCGTTGTCCTCCAAGGCGGCCGCCCCCAAGTCGGGGCCGTCCTTGTCGCTCACCTCCTGGTCCGACTGGTAGTCACCACCCGGCCCCATGATGGCAGCCGTCGCCGAGGACATGTAGATCTGCACTCCAAAGAGGGAACAACTTCATACCAAGATCAAGACTAAAGCAAGAACTAAAAAGAAGAAACTTAGAGACTTACGGCAGGCAGCGGGTGGTCGCGGGAGTACGGCCGCTTCCCGAACTGCCAGGACCCCTCCGACACCTTGAGATCGGAGATCTCGTTCACCATCCAGGCCACCTCGGCAGTCGGCATATCCTTCATGCACATCCGGCTCGGGTCGCGGTGCCCACTCATCCGACAGATCAGATGAGGACGGCCTTGGAGCGGGAGAACCCGACGCTCGATGAAGGCGATCAGCAGGTCGGACGCCACAAGACCCTCCGCCTCCGTCAGCACCCGGAGCCGGCTGATGGCGGCGGCCATGTCGGCCGACACAGGCTTCAGCTTGTAGCCCAACAGGGGGGCCAGCCTCGTAGGGCAGCAAGTTGATGAAGTCGACTGTTGGGTTGACGTTCTCCACATAGAAGTATGATTGCTGCCACAGTTTCACCGACTGTGACAGCTTGATGACCGGGAAGGCGTTCTTCTTCGACGGCCGGCGCATGGTGATGAAGGCGCCGCACTCGGACGCCGTCTCCTTGGTGGAGGTGCCCAGTTTGGCATAGAAGAAAGCTCCCCACAGCTTGATGGTGGGGAGGATGCCGAGGTAGCCCTCGCATGCCGTGACGAAGGCGGACAGCAGCATCATGGTGTTGGGCGTCAAGTGGTGCGGCTGGATGTTGTTAAACTCCATGAATGAGCGGAGGAACCCGTTCACTGGGAGACCGAAGCCGCGGAGGAAATGGAAGCGGAAGACGACTCACTCATTCCCCTGCGGCGCCGGCGAAATCTCCTCCCGCGGCGGCACTCGCACCTTGACGAAGGCCGCATTGGGCATCCTGCGCGTGGCCCGGAGAAAGGTGAGGTGATCCTCGATCACCGTTGAGTCGTCCCAGTCTCCTCCCTTCTCGCGTGCCATGGTGTCCGAGCGGAGCAGCGTGTGGAGGAGGAGCTCGACGATGGCAAGCTACGGTGGTGCTACGGCGGGCACTTAGCAGTAGCAGCAGAGAGACAGGAGGAAGAAATAGTGGGGAGGAGGGAGCGCGTGCTCCGCTGCTCCCCTGCCTGCCCCTACTTATAGCCCTCGGGCTGCGAAGCCGAGGGGGAGGGACGCCATTCCAACGACCCCCCGACCCCCCGATTACTATGCAGAGTTACTGCGCAGTAACTCTTGCGGGAATCGCAACCGCCTGCCTCGGCCGTAGAGGATCCGCCCGCGTGTCGAGGCCTAGTGGTGGCGGGCCCGGCCCGCTGTTACGTCCCATTGAGAGCATGGGGTGGCAGGCTGGCCAGGTTTACGTGCGCCGCGTGGCGTGCCCATGGTGGGCGGCAAGCCTGGGGAAGCTTAGCAGGCACGCCATCTGTTTCTCGCCTTGGCGTTCGAAATCGGCGGACGAGCCCGCCTTGTCAAATCAGGCTCCGGCAGCCGGCGCATCACAAGACGGACCGAGCGTTCGTTCAGAGCGCGACAAGAGGGGAAGCTGCTGAGACTCCACAGCCCGTCAACCGTGACGCCTCACCATCTTCGGGGACTATTGTCAGAGTAATGGGCCACGGGTAGCCTCACCCGAGTCCCTGAGCTTTTCAAGACTTTGGGCCAGCTTCGCCCCACAAGACTTCAGAATGAAGCGCCGCCTTCCGGTGGCCGGTTGGCTCAACGGCTGGCTGCCCGAAGACGGCCGTGCACCAGCAGATGGCACCAAAACAGGCCGACTCCTAGCAGATGGCCTCCGTAGAGGCCGGCTTCTAGCAGGCGGCCACCCAGCGCCCTCGGAGTCTGCACCCCTCATCAAGAGGACAAGACTGGGTGAGGCTACAGTGTAGCCCCTCATCCTCGAATCCTAGGCTTGGCATGGTGACAGTGCCTCGTACAGGCGGAGATCTTCGCACGACGCGGCACTGTTGCCACTTCCCCCTTGACGTCATTCCTGACAGGCGGAGCCCTGTTCCAACGATGGCCTGTCTGTCCGGCCTGCAGGCGGCGGGCCCTACAAGGCAGTGAGAGCCCAGAAGACGGCGGAGGCCGGACCAGCCGGACCTGAGGGAGGCCGGCTTCAAGCAGGCGGCCAGTTCCTCCCTCGAGGCCCATGCACCATTAACCAGATAAGACGTGGTGTGGCTACAGTGATCTCCCACCAGGCGGCGGGACTGTAGCCACGCTCCACTGACCAAGCTTGCGTCATTAGCATCACGACTACAGTGATCAGCCACCAACCAGACCCGCCAGCGGTGGGGGCGGCCTGTCGGCTCTGTAGCAGACCAGTCAGCGGGCCCACCAGGCGGCGGGCCCCAGCTGCCGACGGAGACGCCGGTGACCAGAGACACTAACAGCCGGGTCCAGCACCCGGCCAGATTACCATTGTACCCCTGGGGGTAGGCCTATATAAACCCCCTAAGGCACCCATGCAAAGGGTCCCCAACCTGTTAGAACTAGCTTCCACCCTAGAGGAAGAAGAGAGCTAGCCTTGCCTCCTTCTACCTCTAGCATACAGCTCGAGGAGCACCATTGTATTCACTAGTGCCTTAGTGTTCATGCGGAGACCCCGCAGAGCAGGACTAGGGGTGTTATCTCCTAGGAGAGCCCCGAACCTGGGTAAAGTGTGCTGGCGTTCGTGTCTACGCCTCATCCCGCTTCTAGGCACCGGTGATGTTCTACTCGCTCCCACCATGATAAGCCATCCTTTGGCATATGTCGTACCCAACCCCCGACAATGCTGCTGGAGCTTGGGTGACTGAATTGCCGCCGGTCCTATGGGGACTGAGAACAACGCCCAACCGGTCGACTGATCGAACCCCTTTCTTCCTGGTGTACGACGCTGAGGTTGTGCTTCCGAGTGACTTGCTGCACAATGCTCCCCGAGTGGAACTGTTCTCAGAAGCTGAAGTAGAGCAAGCACGCGAAGATGCAGTCAATCTCCTGGAGGAAGAGCGTGAGATGGCTTTGGTTCGGTCGACCATCTATCAGCAAGATCTACGTCGATTCCACGCTCGCAACATCAGAGGTCGAGCATTTCAGGAAGGAGACCTTGTGCTTCGAGTGGTTCAGAAACGACCTCACAAACTGGCTCCGGCCTGGGAAGGTCCCTTCATCATCACCAAGGTGCTTCACAATGGAGCGTATCACATTTACAAAATTGCCAAGAAGATGGACGAGCCCGCGCATGGAACGCAGAGCTGCTTCATCCTTTCTATACCTAAAATCACTCGACCCAACGAGTTGTAATAAAAGCACTTCAGTTTGTTTTCCAAAGACAAGATTTTTACAGTATCTTAATGATTGGTTTCTCGTAATCACTTGTGTCCAAATCCCCCAGTGGGTGGCTTAGCTGCGAACCTGATTCGCCTAAGTTAAAAAACATTCCGAGTGGAGAGCAGTCCTCCCACTCGGAGGCTTAGCTGTGACCCCGTAATCGCCTAAGTTAAAAAATATTCCAAGTGGAGAGCAATCCTCCCACTCGGAGGCTTAGCTGCAACCCCGTAATCGCCTAAGTTAAAAACATCCTGAGTGGAGAGCAATCCTCCCACTCAGGGGCTTAGCTACGACCCCGTAATCGCCTAAGTTAAAAACATTCCGAGTGGAGAGCAATCCTCCCACTCGGGGGCTTAGTTGCGACCCCGTAATCGCATAAGTTAAAAAACATTCCGAGTGGAGAGCGATCCTGCCACTCGGGGGCTTAGCTGCGACCCCGTAATCGCCTAAGTTAAAAAACATTCCGAGTGGAGAGCAATCCTCCCACTCAGGGGCTTAGCTACGACCCCGTAATCGCCTAAGTTAAAAACATTCCGAGTGGAGAGCAAACCTCCCACTCGGGGGCTTAGCTGCGACCCCGTAATCGCCTAAGTTAAAAAACATTTCGAGTGGAGAGCGATCCTCCCACTCAGGGGCTTAGCTGCGACCCCGTAATCGCCTAAGTTAAAAAACATTTCGAGTGGAGAGCGATCCTCCCACTCGGGGGCTTAGCTGCGACCCCGTAATCGCCTAAGTTAAAAACATTCCAAGTGGAGAGCAATCCTCCCACTCGGGGGCTTAGCTGTGACCCCATAATCACCTAAGTTAAAAAACATTCCAAGTGGAGAGCGATCCTCCCACTCGGGGGCTTAGCTGCAACCCCGTAATCGCCTAAGTTAAAAAATATTCTGAGTGGAGAGCAATCCTCCCACTCGGGGGCTTAGCTGCGACCCCGTAATCACCTAAGTTAAAAAATATTCCGATTGGAGAGCAATCCTCCCACTCGGGGGCTTAGCTGTGACCCCATAATCGCCTAAGTTAAGAACATTCCAAGTGGAGAGCAATCCTCCCACTCGGGGGCTTAGCTACGACCCCGTAATCACCTAAGTTAAAAACATTTCGAGTGGAGAGCAATCCTCCCACTCGAAAGCTTAGCTGCGACCCCGCAATCGCCTAAGTTAAAAACATTCTGAGTGGAGAGCAATCCTCCCACTCGGGGGCTTAGATGCGACCCCGTAATCGCCTAAGTTAAAAACATTTCGAGTGGCGAGCAATCGTCCCACTCGGGGGCTTAGATGCGACCCCGTACTCGCTTAGGTCACAAATATCCTCTGATCTACGCCACAAATACAACGTATGCTCCATCCTTATCCGCAAGGAGGCCGGGGTGTCGATTGAGCACCATGTCCGAGCGACGCCACAAATACAACATACGCTCCATCCTTAGGTGTCGAGTGAACACCACGTCTGAGCTACGCCATAAATACAACATACACTCTATCTTTATCCGCAAGGACGATGAGGTGTCACTTGAACACCACGTCTGAGCTATGCCACAAATACAACATACGCTCCATCCCTATCCGCAGGGACGGCGAGGTGTCGACTGAACACCACGTCTGAGCTGCGTCACAAGTACAATGTCTATACAAATCCGCAAGGACAACAAGGTGTTGATTGAACACCACATCTGAGCTGTGTCACAAGTACAATGTACCGTCCAAATCCGCAAGGACGATGAGGTGACGATTGAACACCGCGTCTGAACACCGTCACAAGTACAATGTACATTTCACTCGGCAAAAAGGTGAGAAATCCACTTGGAACCGAAAGACAGTCAAAGACAGTTCAAAACCAGAATAGAAGCCATGACATTCAAAGGAATTCAAGTTCAGACAAACCTTGCAAAAATTCAGAACCGCAGCAGGCAGAAGTACTCAGGCATCAAGCCTGAAAGAGTTTAACGGTTACATAATCACTCGGAATACCGAGGCAAATAAAGATGGGGCATAATGTTTTGATCACTTGTCAGGAGAAGGACTTGCTAGATCACAGAAATTATCAAGGTCAATGATGTCTGCGATGCGAGTGGCGGCGTCAAGGGAAGTGTCCATGAAGGACTGGAAAGTGTGCTTTTTGGTGTTCTCAACCTTGAGTTCCACTAGTTTGTCTTCTCTGACGTCCTTGCTGTGCACTTGGACCAACGATAGGGCGACCTCAGCGCCACAGCAAGCAGATGATTTCTTCCATTCCTACACTTGGTCAGGTATCTGATTCAGTCGAGCCATCAGAGACTCGAGGTCTTGTGAGAGTTCCGCCTGAGGCCAGAGTTCATCATCAACCCGAGTCATTGCCGCCTTTAGTCAGGCAAGATAAGCAACAACGTTGTCCATGCGTGATTCCAACCACAGCACATTCATTGCAACATCATCTTTGATAGGACAATTTATGGGGTCGAGACCCGTCTCGACCCGCCCGGTTTCTGCTTCAAAGTCTTGACAAAGTTCTGCACAATCAGAGAAAATAGTGACTTGACGGTTTAACAAAGCATGTAAGTCGACATCAATAAATCAGTCGAACAAGAATACCTTCAAGCTTCAAGACCGGTTTCGCGGCAAGTTGTCCCAGATAAGACTCTAGCTCGCCCTTCTTGGCCTTGAGGCTGCCAACTTCATTGGTCAAGTTGTCCTTGTCTTTCTTCAGTTGCTCGACCTCCCGATTGGCCTCAGAGACGGCGGTCTTCAGCTTGGAGTTCTCCTCTTCTAACTTGCTGACTGAAGCCAGCTTCTTGTCCGCAAGCACTGTTTTCTCTCGCGCCTCCTTCTGGACCGCAGCAAGATCCAGATCCTTCTTCTCCAAAGCCTACTTCATTTTCTCTAAAGAAATAACATTCTTCAGACGATCTTGAAGTTGGCGGTTTTCACTACACACATCTGCTCAAATGAAATCACTCAGTTCAAAGAGACTGAAAGAAAAAACATGGGGAAGAGCGAGTCACAAAGTGGACAGTCGAGGGTTGGTTACCTCCCATGACAGCTGAGGGAGTCCTGGACTAGGGGGTGTCCGGATAGCCGAACTATCATCATCGGCCGGACTCCAAGACTATGAAGATACAAGATTGAAGACTTCGTCCCGTGTCTGGATGGGACTTTCCTTGGCGTGGAAGGCAAGCTTGGCGATATGGATATGTAGATCTTCTACCATTGTAACCGACTCTGTGTAACCCTAGCCCTCTCCAGTGTCTATATAAACCGGATGGCTTTAGTCCGCAGGACGAACAACAATCATACCATAGGCTAGCTTCTAGGGTTTAGCCTCCTTGATCTCGTGGTAGATCTACTCTTGTAACACACATCATCAATATTAATCAAGCAGGACGTAGGGTTTTTCCTCCATCAAGAGGGCCCGAACCTGGGTAAAACATCGTGTCCCTTGTCTCCTGTTACCATCCACCTAGACGCACAGTTCGGGACCCCCTACCCGAGATCCGCCGGTTTTGACACCGACATTGGTGCTTTCATTGAGAGTTCCTCTGTGTCGTCACCGATAGGCTCGATGGATTCTTCGATCATCAACAACGACGCAGTCCAGGGTGAGACCTTCCTCCCCGGACAGATCTTCGTATCCAGCGGCTTTGCACTGCGGGCCAATTCGCTTGGCCATCTGGAGCAGATTGAAAGCTACGCCCCTGGCCGTCAGGTCAGATTTGAAAGTTTGAACTTCACGACTGACATCCGCAGGGACTTGATCTTCGATGGAGTCGAGCCATAGCCAAGCGCGCCGCACTGTCACGACGGGCATGATTTAGCTCTGCAGCCGGACAGTACCCTGGAGGCTGCACCCGAGCCGGCTCCGATCTTCAATTCGGAGCCGGCTGCGCAGATCGAGGACGGATGGCTAGACACCGCCTCGGGGGCTACAACCTCTACGGCGATAGAGCCGGACACTGACCTTGTCCCTCATGAAGCTCGTGACTCCGAGGTGCCGGACTCCTTGCCGGACTCCGAACCTCCCGCTCCCCCTCCAATCGAATCTGATTGGGCGCCGGTCATGGAGTTCACCGCTGCGGACATCTTTCAACACTCACCTTTCGGCGACATCTTGAGTTCGCTAAAGTATCTCTCGTTATTAGGAGAACCCTGGCCGGACTGCGGTCAAGACGGTTGGGATGCGGACGACGAAGAAATTAAAAGCCCACCCACCACCCACTTAGTAGCCACTGTCGACGATCTAATAGACATACTAGACTACGACTCTGAAGACATCGACGGTATGGACGACGATGCCAGAGACGACCAAGAACCAGCGCCTATCGGGCACTGGAAAGCCACCCCAACTCACGACGTATACATGGTGGATACACCAAAAGGAAGCGATAATGAGGAACAACGGGACATGGCAAAGGACAACTCCCCCAACAAACAAACAAAACAGCGACGCAAACGCCGCTCGAAGTCCCGCCTCGATAAAAACGGCACCCATACGGACCCGGCCCTAGAGCAGGGTGAAGCAGTGGACGGCGAACATGCCACCAAGCAACCCATCCCCGGCGAAAACAAGAGCCTAGACGACCTCACGGCGAAAACATCACCAGAGCATAAGAACCTTCATAAAAGGCTCGTCGCTACTGCAAGAAGTTTGAAGAAGCAAAAGCGGAAGCTCAAAACAGCAGAGGACGCACTCAGATTGAGATGGAGCAAAGTACTCAATACCGCAGATAAATATGGCGCTAGTCGCCAGGCAAAGAGCTACCCGAAGCGCAAGCTGTTGCCAGAATTCGACGAGGAGGCCTTAGAGCCCCCACAGTCAAAAAAGAAAGAGGCCGCCTGGACAGATACACGACCAGATGACAGGCTAAGAGCAGCAAGGGGTGCCGCACACAAGTCGGCACACGATCAGCATAAAGATCCTCGGAAAAAGGATGACCCGGTCAGGTCTATCTATGGGCCAAAAAAGAAGACTCTACGAAGCAACACAACCCGCCGAGCGTTTGAAGACAACGGCACACCCAAATACAGGGGCGCCGCACACCCACTATGTTTCACCGACGAGGTACTGGATCATGAATTTCCAGCGGGATTCAAACCCGTAAACATAGAGGCATATGACGGAACAACAGACCCCGGAGTCTGGATTGAGGATTATATCCTACACATACATATGGCCAGAGGAAACGATCTCCATGCCATAAAATACCTACCCCTCAAGCTCAAAGGGCCAGCTCGGCATTGGCTCAAAAGCCTCCCAGAAAATACCATTGGAAGTTGGGAAGAGCTCGAGGATGCATTTCGAGCAAATTTTCAGGGGACTTATGTCCGCCCTCCGGATGCAGACGATTTAAGTCACATCACTCAACAGCCCGGAGAGTCAGCACGCAAATTCTGGAACAGGTTCCTCACCAAAAAGAACCAAATAGTCGACTGTCCGGACGCTGAAGCCTTAGCAGCCTTTAAGCACAACGTCCGAGACGAATGGCTCGCCAGACACCTCGGCCAAGAAAAACCAAGAACAATGGCCGCACTAACAAGCCTCATGACCCGCTTTTGTGCGGGGGAAGACAGCTGGCTGGCTAGATGCAGCACCAGCGACCCGAGTACATCCGAAGTAAGGGATGGAAATGGGAAATCACGACGCAGAAAAGATCAGCGCCGGAATAAGGAAAATGGCCCAAATAGCATGACGTTCAACGCCGGATTCAAAAGCTCTCGGCCGAATAATAAAACACTGCCCCTCAAGGACAACAGCGATGAGCTATCCAACCTAAACAAAATTCTGGATAGGCTATGTCAAATACATAGTACCTCCGGGAAGCCTGCAAACCATACCCACAGAGATTGTTGGGTCTTCAAGCAGTCCGGCTGACTTAACGCCGAACGCAAGGGGCTCGACATGCCAAGCGAAGACGACGACGAACCCCACAAGTAGCACGCCGGAAAACAGAAGACTTTCCCACCAGAAGTCAAAACAGTGAACTCACTTCATGTGATAACACAAAAACACAATGCGGCACCTACCATACCAGGACACCGTCTGCGGAATGGGGATAGACCTTACCAAAATTTGCCGTAGCAGCACTTCCTTCAAAGGAGTGACGCCAGGCCTTTAAGCCAATTGTACAGGCTCTATACCACTAGAAGTTGTGTTCGGTTCATCCGACAACCTCCGTCGCGAAAAGCTCACTCTCCATATCACCCCATCTAACAGTGGCCCTCAAACACTACTGGGACATGAAGCTTTCGCCCGCTTTAACGCAATACCACATCACGCGTCCCTTACACTTCAAATGCCCGGTCCACGCGGCATAATCTCATTAAAGAGTAACTCCGAGTGTTCCTCGACCACGGAGAACGTGAGGCCGCCTTGACAGCCACACACTAATCCGACCTTGCAGGTCAAAGCCCCTAAAAACAGGTCATTCAGACCTCGGACACGGTTAGGCGAGTCCGGCGTAAATAAACAAGGGGCTTCCCAGCCGCATACCCCTTTACAAGGGGCCGCGCGTATAAACGATGAGAGCCAATAAAGCTCAACTTTATTCATCTTCCAAATTATACTTTATTTTAAATACAACTTCCGCACGATATTCCTTCCAAACTAAGTCCTTCTCTTTTACAGATGAAGTACGTGCTACACCCGTCCAGGATACAGCACAACGGAGACACAGGCGCAGACGTGCAACAGGGACCCGTTGCAAGGATTCTTTTCAGATTAAGACCCTGTGTAAACCTTTCTTACTGTCTCTTGTTGATACACATCCCCCAGTTTTCTACCATAACCAAGGAGGAGGCTGGCGTTTTGGCATCGGCCGCGTCAGAAGTTCCCGCCTGTACTTGGACACTAGGGGCTTAGGGCATTGTTCTGCCCGGTATCATAAAGACCGAACACCTCAGGGAGTGTTCGGTGTCTCGAGTTAGGCCTTATATGCATCAGCTCCAAATCATGTCTTTGGTCAAATGTTGGGTTTGCACGGCTCCTGTGTTTTGCTGCCTTACGTTCCGCTCCATCGGCTAACGCGGCACCAGGAGAACTACTGCGATTGTGCCCCGATTCGGCCGGGCAAGCACCTCAGTAGAGAAAGCCGAAAACTGACTGTCATGATATAGCGAGAGACTGGTCAACCACTCGATCGACTATTGGAATGTTTAGAATTCCTCCACTTTGACGAAGGACCGCTTCCCGGTCAGGCACATACGCGCCTCGAGTTCAGAGAGCGCGGTGCCTCTAGGGGCTATATAGTAGCCCCACCATCGAGCTCCTATGGCTAAGTGAAAGTGATAAAGCATTATAGTCCAGTTGCCTAGTTTGCTATGCTATCACCTCCTTCAAAGCACCAAGACGTTGGATTAAGTGTGAAAAAGCGCTTTTCTTTTTGCAAACACCCCCGCACCATGTGCGTGGGGGCTGAAGCCAAAGACTGCAACTTTCAGGTTATTAATACATATACGGCCGCACAGGAGATAGTTCAATACTTGAACGCACAAGTATAAAAAGCCGTTGCATTATAAACATGATCTCAGAAATCATACATGTCATTTAAACATAACATCTTTCGAGCACTGCGACTCTATTAAACAAGCGCCCTGCAGGACTTCCTCAAAATAGTGCTCGGCGGGTAATCGGCTTTTGTCCGAACCCCGGGATGCAACAGCAGTGGCATCCATCTCCGCCCAGTATGTTTTCACACGAGCGAGAGCCATCCGTGCACCTTCTATGCATGCCGACCGCTTCATCGCCTTGATATGCGGCACCGCCCCAAGGAATTGCTGCAAGAAGCCAAAATAACTCTTCGGCTTGGGCCTTTCCGGCCACAGATGAGCGACCACATCCGTCATGGCAAGTCCGGACAATCTATTCAGCTCAGCCCACTCAGCCAGCCGATCAGCCAACGGGAGTGGACGCTCCGGACTATGGAATTGAGACCAGAGAAGCTCTTCCATTTCGTGATCCTTCTGGCTTCGGAAGTGCACGACTGCGTCCGTCGCACTCGCCGCCAAATCCAGATAAGGATCCTCCGCACCACACAATTGGCCCAACTGAGCATACTTCGAATCTGTAAACTTCCTACGCAGTAGAAAGGGCTTTCCAGCCGCAATGTCTCCGGCCTGACACAGTTCCTCCTTCATAGCCCGCATTGCACCATGGGCATCCTTGGCTTCGGCGGCGGCCTTCTTCAGGTCCTCTTGCTCCGCTCGGCATTCTCCTTCAAGAACCTCATAGCGGTCGGCAGCATCTTTTAATTTCTCGGCCATTCCGGTCATCTCCTCCCTACTTCGGCAGTGAGCAGCCTTTTCGGCTTTTAGCTCTTCCGCTGCCTTCGAGGCAGCCGCATCACTTTTCCTGGCTTGCTCCTTGGCTCGAGCAAGCTCTGCTCGAAGGTCTTCCACACCAGCGGCGCCATCTGCATCAAGCATACAAATTGTAAGGAATGGGCATTAGTTCCTTACTAGGAAACCGCGGAGCAACCACCTACCTTGCGACTCGTTAAGTCGTTTATTGACCAGCGCGATGTCCGCATCCGCAACATCGAGTTGCCTCTTCAGTTTGGCAACTCCATCAGTCCGGCTGGCCACCGAACGTTCCGCCACCTGCATAGGAAAGGCGACATTCTATAACTGAGATTATGATCCTTGCCACGCTGTCGCTTTCGACAGCATAACAAGTCTCAGGGGCTACTATCTATACAGGGCGCACTCCATGTGCAAAACTGTCAAAAGGTACGTCATTTTTTGCGTACCTCAAACCCAGTCAGCAAACTTCCGACGGCCTCATACAACCCGCTTTCGGCGGATGAAATCCTCTCAATCACCATACTCATTAAGGAGCGGTGATCTTCTGAGATAGACGCCCTCTTGAGCAAATCCTGCAGCTCCACCGGCCGTACTCCAATGGGTGCCGAACTCTCCGGCCCCGCCGGACTCGGGGAGACCCTCCATGACGACACCTCAGGGTCGTCCGCCTCGCCCGACGGGGCGGCAGATGGAGGCGTCTCGCTCTCCATCATCTCCGGACGAAGGTCCCCCGAAGATGAGCTCTGCTGAGATGCGCTGAGATCCGAACTACAAGGTGAAAACTTCGGTTACCTTTGGAAATAATACAGGGGTGTCCCCTATTACAAAATTCCCCCTTTTTAATTATGGCTTGCTGGAGGGCTGACTCCTCTGGGGAGACTGTGCGGCCGGGGATCTTCCCGGCGTAGGACCTTCCGACGCAGATTTCCTTCCCCGCTTTGAGGCCTTGGCCTCCGGGTCTTCGGAAGCGGTCCTCTTCTCCCCCTGTAAGGAGGAATTCTCGATTCCCCCCTTATTGAAGGCCTCCTTGGCAGAGGTGGTAGTTTCCCTGTGCCCCCCTTCGCTCTCCTCCGAAGGCGCAAACTCCAACATTTTGACTAACACGGGATCGGGCATGGTCTCAGGGAGGGGGGCCGGACACCGTATTAGTTTTGCTTGCGCTATCCACTCCTGTCCAAGGGATAGCTGGTTAAAAGGCAAACCCATGATAAATAAATGGACAATATGTCCGGACACAGTGCTACTTACTTGAGTATCTGGGCGATTGCAGCTTAGGCCAGCGTCCTCGGTCAAGTCCGGACGCATCTCTTGCGATCCGAAGAACAGTTTGTACATCTCCGCAGGTGTCAAACCCATGAAGTGTTGGAGAGCTTGTGGCCCCTCCGGATTAAATTCCCACAGGCGGAGGGGGCGACGTTTGCAGGGCAGAAGGCGCCGGATCAGCATAACCTGCGCCACTACGACCAGATTAATCTCCCTTTCTTGGAGGCCTCGAATCCGGTCCTGCAACAGGGGTACGTCTTTGGACGGCCCCCAGTTAAGCCCCTTGTTGACCCATGATGTCAGCCGTTATGGAGGGCCCGAACGGAAGACGGGCGGCGGCCTCTGCCTGGTGCCCCTGGGAGCAGTGATATAGAACCACTCCTGTTGCCACAAGCCGAGCTCCTCTTGAAAAGAGCTCTCAGGCCATGGAGCATCGGCCCTCTTGCTTATAACCGCCCCGCCGCACTCTGCCTGACGCCCCTCAATCATCTTCGGCCCCACGTTGAAGGTTTTGAGCCACAAGCCGAAGTGAGGGGTAGTGCGGAGGAAGGCTTCATAGACGACAATGAATGATGAGATGAGGAGGATGGACTCCAGAGCCAAGTCATGGAATTCCAGCCCATTGTAAAACATGAGCCCCCTCACGAAGGGATCCATCGGGAAGCCTAAACCCCGACGGAGGTGAGACACGAACACGACGCTCTCGCCGGGCTCGGGAGTAGGAATAACTTGCCCTCAAGTAGGCAACCTATGCGAAATCTCGTAGGTCAAGTACCTGGCGTCTCTCAGCTTTAGCACGTCTTCTTCCGTGACGGAAGAGGGCATCCACCGGCATCGTAGGTTGGAGCCGGACATTGTCGAAGGTCGAAGGTACCCGAATCTGGAGCCCTGGGTGTTGGAACTCGGGGCGAGGGGTGGATTCGATTGAGGATTGAAGAAAAAGAACGGGCCTTGGTCTCATTATAAAGAAGAAGAATACCGAGAGCCGTCCCCGTGACCGTTCGGAACCCGCCTTTGATGGAGGGGGCGTGGCAACGGGCGCGGTTGGGTTACCCACGTCCGTATTTATGAGAATCCCAGAATAAGGGGAACACGATCTCTGCTTCGACAAGATGTGCCAAGGAAACCGCTTCGCTAAACACGCTGAGGCGGTATAATAAAAACAATTCAAGTAAAGGCTTGGTAGTGGCGTGACGTCACGCCACCGAATACGTCAGCAGATTGAACTTGTGTAAATATTATTCTCTCTACGGTGGGACGTGGAATTTATTTTGCAGAGCCGGACACTATCCTGGTGTTCACAATCTTCCATAAATTATTCGGAGGAGGAACCCGCCTTGCAATGCCGAAGACAATATGCGCGTCGGACTCGTCGTCATTGAAGCCTAGTTCAGGGGCTACTGAGGGAGTCCTGCACTAGGGGGTGTCCGGATAGCTGAACTATCATCATCGGCCGGACTCCAAGACTATGAAGATACAAGATTGAAGACTTCATCCCGTGTCCGGATGGGACTTTCCTTGGCATGGAAGGCAAGCTTGGCAATACGGATATGTAGATCTCCTACCATTGTAACCAACTCTGTGTAACCCTAGCCCTCTCTGGTGTCTATATAAACCGGATGGCTTTAGTCCGTAGGACGAACAACAATCATACCATAGGCTAGCTTCTAGGGTTTTGCCTCCTTGATCTCGTGGTAGATCTACTCTTGTAACACACATCATCAATATTAATCAAGCAGGACGTAGGGTTTTACCTCCATCAAGAGGGCCTGAACCTGGGTAAAACATCGTGTCCCTTGTCTCCTGTTACCATCCACCTAGACGCACAGTTCGGGACCCCCTACCCGAGATCCGCCGGTTTTGACACGACAACACCCACTTCGTCTTGAGCAGTCTTGAGGTTCTTCTTGGCCAGTTCTAGGTCAAGGTTGAGGCTGATCTGCTTCTTGTTCAATTCAGAAAGTTGAGCCCCAAGATCACAAGACCTCTGCAGTCAGCAAATAAGATATGTCAGTCGACACAAACAAATGGCAATCACAGTGAAAGTTGCTCTAAGACTACCAGCGAATGAAACATTCAACAGTAGTCTTGGGGACTACACCCAGTGGGTGCACTTAGCGTGCCCCCACTGGTTTGGTTTGACACTCGGCATGGTCTGCCCAGCATGAGTAAAAAAAGTAGATTCTCAGACCCCAGCCGACTACCAACAGTCGACCGTGGTCTCGGGGACTACACCTAGTGGGTGCACTCTGTGTGCCCCCTCTGGTTCGGAAAAACACTCAACTTAACCTAAGTCGACTCAAGTGGAAGACCTATACAGCTCTAAGGCAGAAACACCCCAGTGGGTGATTGGATCTGAAACACAGACCCATGATAGATGCACATAAAAGGTTCCAAAACGCTCATCTAAGAGCACCATATGGGCAGCAAAGCAACAGCGACAATTATCATTATTCAAGAGACCAGTCAGGAATCAACTAACCTTGACGTTGGTTTGCAGAGGGGTGCTGGCATTATAAGCCACCTGACTGGCCTCATGCACCACCTTCATTTGCTCCATCACAAGATTTACCTAGAGAAGAGCCTCCCTGGCAGCACTCAGTGAGTCGTCTGGAGTCTGGTACGCAGTGAAGAGCGATGATGGCAAGGCAGTCGAAGCAGCCACTGGGTCGGATGCATGGAGTTGTACTGGAGCGGCAGAGGTCTGAGTAGTCGACCCTGATGGACGATCAGTCGACAGCGGATTGGCGAAAGTAACATTGGTCCGAGCCGGATCTCCGGATCGCTCGACCACTGACTCAAGCACCATTGTCGACTGAGGGACCTGAACCTCGGGCGCTTTCCTGCTTGATGACTTGCCCCTCCTCCTCCTCTCCCTCAGAGGCACTTCTTCTTCTTCGTCCTCCCGAAGCACGACAACGTCCCATGGAGTAAAACAAAAAGAAATCTCAGAAATTCAATCGACCAACAATTCAATCGACAGTATAAATTCGAGTCGAGTGGACTTACTAGCTTTGGAAGTGGCCGCGTCATCAGCTTCCTCATCACCTGGGGCTTTTTCAACGTCCATGTCAGTCGCGGTGGAGACTGGGCTGGAAAAGTTTACCATCCTTCGGTCAGAACAGAAGTATCAATCGGTAGAAGAAAACACAAAAAGAAAGAACACTCACCCAGAAGCAACAAGAACATCCATCTTGATCTTGGGCAGAGTCTTCCGAGTCTTTGAGGGGACGACCTTGGGCTGCTTGGCGACCTTCTCCGTTGTCTCTGGAGTCGAAGTCCGAGTGCGCTTCTGTGCTTGGGTGCTTGGAGCCACGGTCTTGCCACGCCCGCCTGCCGGATCATGGAGTAGCTTGGATCGACGTTCCGTACGAGGTGGTGAGTTGACTATCTCATCATCGTCCGACTCATCGCTCTCCTCCTCGTCCTCATCTTCTGGAGATTGCTAATCGCCGCTCTCCTCCATGCTGTCCTCTCCCTCATGGTCTTGCTCCAGAGCTTGTTCACCATTGGGCAACGACTACATCTCAGTGTAAACCTACAAAACAAGAAAGTCAAGTAAATATCAGTCGGATTCGAAGACGGTCGCAAGACGTATCCAAATACAGTCGATGGCAGAGACCGAACCTTGTCTGGCTGGTTGCGGTCGTTGAAGGGTTCGACTCTTCTGGTGTCTCTAGGGTTGTCCTTGTTCCCTGTGATGCTATTTAACCACTGGGCCACTATCTTGGCTGATACTTCCTCTGGGTGAACCCGAGCGGTGTCGTTGGCTCCAGAGTACATCCACATCGAGTGGTCATGAGCCTGGAGCGGCTGGATGCGTCGACTGAGAAACACCTCCAACAAATCCATGCTAGTGATGCCCTGGTTGATCAATTGGACCACCCTCTCGACCAGCATGTTTGTTTCCACCCTCTCCGTAGTGGTCACTTTCAACAAGGAAGGGGTCCGGACACGATCTAAAGTAAAAGGGGGAAGTCTAGTCGACTGACCCGGAGTCGCAATGTCCTGGCAGTAGAACCAGGTTGACTGCCAGCCCCTGACCGACTCAGGAAGTGTCATGGAAGGGAAAGAACTTCTTTTCCTCTTTTGGATGCCCAAACCCCCACACATTTGGATAATGTGTGTTTTTGCGTCACTTGTATTCGCTTTCTTCACCGACTAAGAGTGGATTGTAAAGATGTGCTTGAAAAGACCCCAGTGCGGTCGACAACCCAGGAAATTTTCACACATGGACACAGACGCGGCAAGATATGTGATGGTGTTGGGAGAAAAGTGATGAAGTTGGGCTCTGAAAAAGTTCAAGAAACCCCGGAAAAAAGGGTGCGGGGGAAGGGAGAAACCGCGGTCGATGTGGGTGGCGAGCAAAATGCACTCACCCGGTCACGGTTGCGGTTCCGTCTCCCCCTCCGGCAACCGCACAGCCCCGTCAGCAATTAGTTTGGACTCAGCCAGCTCCTCCAAGTCTTCCGGCCGGAGCGAGGATCGGATCCAATCGCCCTGGATCCAACCCGGCGGCAGTGCCGACCGCGACGACGACCCCCGAGCTGTCTTCTTGCCTTTCGCCACCCCCGTCGCCTTCTTCACGCTTTCTAGGGCCGCCATCTTGTCCTTCACCATAGTGGCGGAGCGGCGACGTCGAGAGCGGAGGAGCCGGATGTGGTGGAGAAGCAGAGGGGAAAGAAGGAGAATGGATGCGTACAGTGTAGGCGCCTCGGCCCCGTCTCCTTTTAAGGATCCACTTCTGAGTGCCTGACGCGTGGGCCCGGGCAATCCTGTCAAATCCCTCAATAGTCGCGCGCTGGGTACGTGGCGAAAAAGGTGGCGCGGAGATCAAGGCGCTCCTGTCTATCCGTCCCACTTACCAAGGCATGCTCCGCCTTGCGCGCTTCCCCCAAATTTAGAATCCCGTGAAATCCAGGATACGCCGTAACCAATCGCGCCAAAGGTTTCACGTCAAAAACAACACTCGACGAATGATGGTATAAATCCACTCGGCAACTTTTGAATCAATCAAGGCGACTGAAATGAAGCCGAAGTTCCAACATGGGCCTCCCGATCAACATGAGTACTTGTGAAGCACAAGGGTCGAAGCGAGATCAACTTGAACCTTCTTTTCACTCGAACCTCAATCCATTTGGGGGCTAATGATGATAATATAGACCTGGGGTAGGGCATAGGCCTGATCTATACGTCCTACCCAAGCTCACTACCCTAGAAGCAAAGAAGCTCAAGAGACAACAAGGAGTGCCCAATAAATGCGTCGAGTGCAATCCACTCGACCAATCAATCACTCGGGTACCCCTCCTTCCTGAAGTCACATGACTAGTCGATCACTCGACCATACAAGAAACAACTCGACCTATTGAAGACCAGGAGTCACTCAAAATAGTAACGGTCAAGCATTCATTGTGTAGTATTTAAAGTCATTAAAGGCACTTATGGCTGGCGTTATCAATAACGCCCCATCTTTATGTACATTGAACTCTTGGTAATGGGGGATGGCCGGGGTCCTGGTGCACTCTATATAAGCCACCCCCTCCTCTGGCACAAGGGTCCGCACCCCGTGTAACATACACTCTCATAATCTAGTCGACTACCTCCGGGCACCGAGACGTAGGGCTTTTACCTCCTCCAGAGGGGCCTAAACTCGTAAACACTTGCGTACAATCTCACCGTAGCTAGGACCTTGCCTCCTCATTCGTACCCCCTATACTTACTATCAGACTTAGAACCACGACACCTGGCTCACCGGATGGCGATTGCGCCAATGCTTTGTGTGGCATGGAGGCCACCTATACTGCAAGCTCCCTCGCCGACCACCTCGGTGTTGTCCACCTCGCCGACGAGCCCGCCCCCGACGCAGGATCGGCAAGCTCCGAGAGCTGCCTCGTCGACCCCCTCGGCAAGCTCCACATCGCCAGTGAGCTCGCCTCTGACCTAGAGTCCATCAGCTCCACCGATCCGCCCGTCGAGATGATCATAGACTCCACGCGGTAGATACTGATGCCTACCCCGACTATGTAGAGATCGTTTATGACCCGCTCCCTCGCTCGGACAGCATCACCAGCGCTAGCACCATCACAGAGGTGCTGGTCATCAGTCGGGATGGAGACTCTGCCGGAGTGGACCGGGATCTGATCCGGGCAACCCTACAAGCCCTCGCCACTCCGGTCGAGGACGACGCGGATAGCACGACACTTGAGGTGCACCGCATCTCGCTCCTTGACAGCGCCAACCAGTTGGCCGCCACTAGACGCCTTACTGACGCCTACCAGCGCAAGATCGACCACGCTGTAGGCGGCACTCCGGCTGCTGGAGAGCCCAGCCGGCTGGGTGTAGTCTGACAACGTGGCGCCGCCATCGCCGGCATGTTGGGAGCCGACCGCCCGGACTATGCTATCCCATTAGAGAACCTGCGTGCTGCCCAGGCGGGAGCAGATGAGCTGGACAACCTGGAGGGCAATGAGAAGCGCTGCATGACGGAGCACCTCCATCGACTCCTCGACGTGGCTGTCGTGCAGCAGGAAGCCGGCCGCCGCGTGGTGGAACCCGGCGTGCAAGATGAGAACCGTCACCCTCGCCGAGAGCACAACATGACCTCTCGGTCCCCGACAGCTAGCTCTCACGGCCGAAGGAACCCGGAGCCAGCTGCCAGCCGCAGTCGGCGTACGCACCTCACAATCAAGCGCGACCAAGACGGACGCCCAAGAGCAGTGGAATGGTGCAACGACTACCCGCCTCCCCCACACAGGGAGATGCGCGCCTCCCCGCCGCCTGTTGAGCATCCGACTCTCGAAGGCCGACTGGGCCACCATGAAGGAGTCGGAGAGAACGACGCCCGCCACTGGATCGACCGACTTGCCCGATCCCTGGCGATAGAAGAAGAAGATGTAGTCGGCCCTCCTTGCTTAGGCCCCCGCATACGCGATGAACCCTTTCCCAAAGGGTTCTCGCTACCCCGACACAGTCCCAAGTACAACGGCTCCGTGAAGCCGAAGGATTGTCTGGTGGACTACTCCACCGCAGTCAACATAGCAAGCGGCAACAGGCGCTTTGTCGTGAAGTACGTTCCGCTCATGCTACAGGGCACGACCCGGACATGGCTGAACAGCCTCAAGCCATACAACGTCAACAACAGGCTGGATTTTACCGAAGTGTTCATCCACAACTTCACCAGCACGTACAAGCGGCCGCCCAAGCCTCGCCAGCTCTCCATGTGTGTCCAAGGCCCAACTGAGTCTACCCGCGACTACTTAACGCGATGGGGCGAGCTGCACAACTCTTGCGAAGGGGTGCATGAGGTGCAGGCCATAGAGTACTTCACTAACGGGTGCCGAGAGGGCACCTTGCTCAAGCACAAGCTCCTCTGCGACGAGTCGGCCACCCTCGACGAGCTGCTGATCATAGCGGACAAGTACGCCACAGCCGACTCCTCCATGAAGTCGGAGCTCCGAGTGGACGCGTCTAGGAAGGTGCTCCCTCCGACATCCCAAACGCCGGCTGGCGACACCAACCGGCGCCAGCAAAACAACAACAAGCGCAAGGCTCAGCAGCCGGCTTCCAGCAGCCGGCAGGTAGCAGCAGTCAAAGGTGAGCAGCCGACTGGTCAGCCTGCCCCCAAGCGGTAGAGAACTGGCAAGGGAGCATGGCTGCCCGCACTCTCCTTCGAGCAAGCCCTCGACGCCCCATGCAAGTTCCACTGTGGCGCAAAGCCATCCAACCACACCACTCCGAAGTGCAACTGGCTAGCTCGGATCGCCAAGGGCGAGGCCCTCCCACTTCCCCCACCAACCGGTGCTCCAGCTCCGGCCGCCCAGCAGCCGGCAGCTCAACTTGTCGGCGCCATTCAAGATGAGTTCCCTGAAGAGCACGCCACCTATGTCATCTTCACGAGCAAAGCCAGCGACAAGCATAGCAAGCAGCAGCAGCACCGAGAGGTCAATGTTGTCTGCTCAGAAGCTCCCACCCGCATGCATTGTTCCGAGAGGCCCATCACTTGGAGCCAAGCTGACCACCCGGCTGTGATGCCCAACCCGGGTTCATATGCCCTAGTGCTCGACGCAACCTTTGCGACGGAGAGGCGGACCTGCCGTTTCGGACGAGTTCTGATAGATGGCGGCAGCAGCATCAACATCCTATACCACGAGACCATGGAGTGGCTGGGTATCAAGGCCAAGCAGCTTCAGCCAAGCCGGACTATCTTCCATGGCATAGTTCCCGGCCTTTCCTGCTCCCCAATTGGCAAGATAAAGATCGACGTCCTCTTCGGCGACAGGGATCACTTCCACCATGAGCCAATCTGGTTCAAGGTGGTCGACCTGGAAAGCCCCTACCATGCGCTCTTGGGCCGCCCTGTGCTGGCCAAGTTCATGATGATCCTGCACTATGCATACCTGAAGACCAAGATGCCAGGCACCAAGGGCATAATCACCATTGCTGGAGATTACAAGAAGTCACAAGATTGTGTTGCTGCCAGCAACCGGCTGGCCGAGTCCCTCATCATCGCTCAAGAAAAACGTCTCCTTGACCGGATGGTAGCCATGGCCAGCGAGAAGCCGGCCATGCCGACTGATCCCAAGGAGGGGAAAGCAGGGGTCTCCTTCCAGCCGGCCAAAGAGACCAAGCGGATCCCCTGGACCCAGAGCACCCGAAGAGGTTTGCTACCATGGGCACTGGCCTTGACAGCAAATAGGAAGGCGAGCTCGTCGATTTCCAACATGAGAATTGAGACATCTTCGCATGGTCCCCCAAAGACATGCCGGGTGTCCCGACGGATCTCGCCGAGCACAAACTACATGTGAGGCCGGATGCTAAGCCGGTCAAGCAACCCCTCCACCGCCTGTCAGAAGAGAAGAAAAGGATTGTTGGAGAAGAAGTCGCCTGACTGCTAGCAGCCGGATTTATCATGGAAGTATTCCACCCGGATTGGCTTCCCAACCCGGTCCTCGTGTTGAAGAAGAACAACAAGTGGTGTATGTGCATTGATTATACCAGTCTCAACAAAGCCTGCCCCAAAGATACGTTTGCACTACCCAGGATATACCAAGTGATCGACTCCACAGCCACATGTGAGCTATTGTCTTTCCTTGCTGCCTATTCCAGCTACCATCAGATCAAGAGGGATCCGACTGATTGCCTGAAGACCACCTTCATCACGCCATTCGGCGTTTTCTGCTACATCACCATGACGTTCGGCATGCGAAATGCCGGCGCCACCTTCCAACGCTGTATGCAGAAGTGCTTGTTGAAGCAACTCGGCCGCAATGCCCATGTCTATGTGGACGACATTGTGGTGAAGACGGAGAAGCGTGGCACCTTGATGGAGGAACTCAAGGAGACTTTTGAGAACATGCGCCGTTTCAACATCAAGCTCAACCCGGAGAAGTGTGTCTTTGGTGTGCCAGCCGACCAGCTCGTTGGTTTCCTTGTCTCAGAACATGGCATCGAGTGCAACCCTGTGAAGATCAAGGCCATCAAGCAGATGGAGAAGCCCACAAAGCTGCGTCACGTCCAAAAGTTTGCCGGGTGCCTGGCATCCCTCAGCCGCTTCATTAGTTGGTTGGGCGAGAAGGCACTCCCTTATTACCAGCTCATGAAGAAAACCAGTTGCTTCAAATGGAACGACCAGGTGGACGCCACCTTCCTCCAACTCAAGCGTGTGATGTCAACGTCGCCTATCCTGGCGGCTCCAACTGCTAAAGAGCCCATGATCCTCTACATCACCGCCACCAACCAAGTCATCAGCACGGTGATCATCGTCGAGCGCCCAAAGGTCGGCAAGGCCCAGTCGGTCCAGAGGCCGGTGTACTACCTGAGCGAGGTCCAATCGGCCTCCAAGCAGAACTACCCCCATTACCATAAGATGTGCTACGGCATGTACTTTGCCGCCAAGAAGCTGAAGTAATACTTCCAAGAGCACTCCATCACGGTCGTCTGCACCGCTCCCCTCACCGAGATCATGGGCAACAGAGATGCCTCCGGCCAGGTGGCCAAGTGGGACATTGAGCTAGCTCCCCACACCATCTTCTACCAGTCCCACACCACCATCAAGTCCCAAGCACTGGCCGACTTCCTTGTCGACTAGGCCGAGTCCCGGTACTTGCCACCAGCGCTGGATTCTACGCATTGGCGGATGCACTTTGACGGCTCAAAGATGCGCACCGGCTTGGGAGTCGGCATCATCCTCACCTCTCCCAAAGGCGACAAGCTGAACTACACATTGCAAATCCACTTCGCCGCCTCCAACAATGTAGCTGAGTATGAAGCGCTCATCTTCGGGCTCCATCTGGCCAAAGAAATCGGCATTCGCCGCATCCTCTGCTGTGGCGACTCGGACTTGGGGGTCCAGCAGTCGTCGGACGACTGGGACACCAAGGATGCCAACATGGCAAGCTACTGCTTCCTCGTCCAGCAGATGAGTGGGCATTTTGACGGATGCGAGTTCATCCACGTGCCACGAGCCGACAAGGATGCAGCGGATGCCCTCGCCCGCATTGGCTCCACCTGGCAAGCCATACCTGTCGGCGTCTCCCTTGAGTGCCTCCACAAGCCATATATCAAGCCTTCACCAGAGTCCGACTCCATCTTCATGTCGGCTGCCCCTGGAGCAGTCGGATCCGGCTCAGGGACTTCAGCAGTCGGCGCGGGGACTTCAGCAGTCGGCTCGGGGACTTCACCAGGCGGCCCGGGGGCTGCACCAGCACTCGGCCTAACGGTCCCAGCAGGTGGCCCGGGGGCTGCTGCAGTCGGCCCGGGGACTTCATCGGCGCCATCAAGAGCGACCGGCCCCAGCCCGCCGCCTCCCAACCCGGCCCCCTCATACCAGTCGTTATATTCACAGTGGTGGCGGCCATGTGTTGGGCACAGCCCATCCGCGACTATCTAGTCAACCGCGTGCTACCAACCGAGCAAGTGCTAGCCCGACAGATCCAGCATCGAGCAGGCGCCTATACCATCATCAACCAGGAGCTCGCAAGGCGGGGTGTGACCGGTGTCTATCAGCGCTGTGTGGAACCAGAGAAGGCATGGAGATCCTCAAAGATATCCATCAAGGTAAATGTGGCCACCATGCCGCCTCCAGGTCCCTCGTGGCCAAAGCTTTCTGCCATGGCTTCTTGTGGCCGACTGCTTTGGACGATGCCAGAGAGTTGGTCAAGAAGTGCAAAGGGTGCCAGAAGTTTAGCACCAAGCAACACCTGCCAGCTTCCACCCTCAAGACCATCCCCATCACCTGGCCTTTCGCCATGTGGGTTGTGGATATGGTAGGCATGTTCAAGATAGCACGAGGTGGCATGACCCATCTGCTGGTCGTCGTGGACAAGTTCACCAAGTGGATAGAAGCAAAGCCAATCAAGAAGCTGAATGGTCTGACTGCTGTCACATTCATCGCCGACATCACTGTCCGATATGGCGTTCCCCATAGCATCATTACCGACAACAACACCAACTTTGCCAAAGGCGCCTTGGCCCGTTTCTGCGCAAACCAGGGCATCCGAATGGACCTAGTGTCCATTGCCCACCTGCAGTCAAATGGCCAAGTAGAGTGAGCAATTGGCCTCATCTTGTCCGGCATCAAGCCCCGCCTGATCGAGCCGCTAGAGTGGTTGGTCGGCTGCTAGATCGATGAGCTGTCGTCCGTCCTTTGGAGCCTTCGGACCATGCCCAATAGATCAACCGGCTTCACACCTTTCTTCCTTGTGTACAGTGCCGAGGCTATCATTCCTACAGATATTGAGTTCTACTCGCCTCGGGTCACCATGTACACGGAGGCGGAGGCCAAAGAGGCGCGAGAAGACGGCGTCGATCTGCTGGAATAGGCCCAACTGCTAGCATGCAGCCGGTCTGCCATCTACCAGCAGAGCCTGCACCGATACCACAACAAGAAGGTTAGGCCGCGTTCCTTTTGTGAAGGCGACCTTGTGCTCCACCTGATCCAGCGATCAGCCGGACAGCACAAGCTCGTGACACCTTAGGAAGTCCCCTTCATCATCAACAAGGCCCTGGGCAACAACTCATACTACCTCATCGACGCCCAAAAGCCCAGGGCGTGCAAACGATGCACAACCGGCGAAGAGACGAGCGGCCATGGAATGCAAATCTGCTCCGTCCATTTTCGAGATGATTCGAGCGTATGTACCACGTCAACTTTTGTATTAAGTAAAAGACCTCAGGTCCCCCGAGGTGCACTCGGGGCTACCTTTTTATCTATGAGCTCATCTTACGCCATGTCTTGAGTATTTTCTATTCCTGCCCCGTCCGGAGAGGGTGACGAAGGCAGAGAGCAGCACCACCATGTTCGGTGTTAGGTGGTGGGTGCACTCCGTAGAAATCAAGAAACGAACGAAGGAACCCGCTCGCTGGCAGGCCGAAGCCGCGGAGGAAGTGCGACCGAAAGACGATGCGATCGTCGCCCTCCGGCGCCGGCGAGATCTCCCTTTCAGGGGGGATGCACACCTTGACATTGGAGAAGTGGGGGAGCCGCCGCATCTGGCGAAGGAACTCCAGATGGTCGTCGTGGACGGTGGAGCCGTCCCAGTCGCTGGCGCGTCCGATGTGCACCATGGGCTCCGAGCTCGGCGGCGGTGCAGGGTGGCTGCGGCGTGAGGAAGTCCGGCGATGACGAGCTGCGGTAGCACTCCAGTGAGAGGAGAAGGCGCAACGGCAGCAAGAAGGAGAGGAATGAGAGAAGCAAGACGAAGGAAGAGGAGGGTGCGTGTGCGTTCTGCCGCCCCCTCGTCCCCCTACTTATAGCCCCCTGGCGGCGGAGCCAAGGGGGCGAGACGTGGGGGGGCAGGATTAACTGCGCCCACTCCCCCCATGACCCCGCATTTCTCACGCTATTATGGCGTGTATTAAACACGCCTGAGAAGTGCAGCCATTTGCCTCGGCCGCAGCGGATCCGCGCGTGTCCTGAGGCCCTGTAGTGGCGGGCCCGGGCCTGCGGCGACGTCCCGTCGCACGCGTGGGCTGGCAGGCCGACATGGACGACTGGCACCGCATGGAGGGTGGGCAACAGGTGGCGAGCCTACTGCCCGGCTGGCACGCCACCTGGCCCCCACCATGACTATTCGAATTCCACCAGGCGGCCGCAGCTATGTCCGGCTCCTAGCGTCTGACTCCTCCCAGACGGATGGAGCAGAAGGCGGAAGGCCACTTAAGAGGGAAACTGCTGAGGCTCTCCAGCTGCCCAAAGCTGTAGAACCTCACCAAATTCGGGGACTACTGACGGGTGGATAAACCCCAGGTAGCCTCATCCGCACCTCAGCAGTTTTTAAGACATCGGGGCTGGCTAAGCCCCTCAGCCTGTTTGGTTGCAAGGCCGGCCTACACGGCCGGCTGGTGCCAACGGACCGCCTCCCAGGAGGCGGCTGCTACCTCTTGGGCACTGCGTTGGATTTCCCCGAAGAGGAGAGGATGATGCAGCAAAGTAGCGTAAGTATTTCCCACAGTTTTTGAGAACCAAGGTATCAATCTAGTAGGAGGCCACGCACAAGTCCCTCGTACCTACACAAAACAATAGCTCCTCGCAACCAACGCGATTAGGGGTTGTCAATCCCTTCACGGTCACTTACGAGAGTGAGATCTGATAGAGATGATAAATAATATTTTTGGTATTTTTGATATAGAGATGCAAAGAGTAAAGTAAAAGGCAAAGTAAAAACAAAGCAAGTATTAAAGTGATGGAGATTGATATGATGAAAATAGACCCGGGGGCCATAGGTTTCACTAGTGGCTTCTCTCAAGAGCATAAGTATTCTACGGTGGGTGAACAAATTACTGTTGAGCAATTGACAGAATTGAGCATAGTTATGAGAATATCTAGGTATGATCATGTATATAGTCATCACGTCCAAGACAAGTAGACCGACCCCTGCCTGCATCTACTACTATTACTCCACTCATCAATCGCTATCCAGCATGCATCTAGAGTATTAAGTTAAAAACAGAGTAACACCTTAAGCAAGATGACATGATGTAGAGGGATAAATTCATGCAATATGATAAAAAAACCATCTTGTTATCCTCGATGGCAACAATACAATACGTGCCTTGCAACCCTTTCTGTCACTGGGTAAGGACACCGCAAGATCGAACCCAAAGCCAAGCACTTCTCCCATTGCAAGAACTACCAATCTAGTTGGCCAAACCAAACGGATAATTCGAAGAGACTTGCAAAGATAACCAATCATACATAAAAGAATTCATAGAAGATTCAAATATTATTCATATATAATCTGGATCATAAACCCACAATTCATCGGTCTCAACAAACACACCGCAAAAAGAAGATTACATCGAATAGATCTCCACGAGAGAGGGGGAGAACATTGTATTGAGATCCAAAAAGAGAGAAGAAGCCATCTAGCTACTAGCTATGGACCCGAAGGTCTGAAGTAAACTACTCACACTTCATTGGAGGGGCTATGGTGATGATGTAGAAGCCCTCCATGGTGGATGCCCCCTCCAGCAGAGCTCCGGAACAGGCCCAAGATGGGATCTCATGGATACAGGAAGTTGTGGTGGTGGAATTAGGTTTTTGGCTCCTGTTCTGATCGTTTGGGGGTACGTAGGTATATATAGGAGGAAGGAGTACGTTGGTGGAGCAACAGGGGGCCCACGAGGTAGGGGGCGCGCCCTAGGGGGGCGCCTCCCACCCTCGTGACCGCCTCTTTTGTTCCTTGGAGTAGGGTCCAAGTCTCCTGGATCACGTTCGGTGAGAAAATCACGTTCCCGAAGGTTTCATTCCGTTTGGACTCCGTTTGATATTATGTTTCTTCAAAACACTGAAATAGGCAAAAAAAACAGCAATTCTGGGTTGGGCCTCCGGTTAATAGGTTAGTCCCAAAAATAATATAAAAGTGGAAAATAAAGCCCAATATAGTCCAAAACAGTAAATAAAGTAGCATGGAGCAATCAAAAATTATAGATACGTTGGAGACGTATCAGGCATCCCCAAGCTTAATTCCTGCTCGTCCTCGAGTAGGTAAATGATAAAAAGAGAATTTTTGATGCGGAGTGATACTTTGGCATAATTTCAATGTAAATCTTCTTAATTGTGGTATGAATATTCAGATCCGAAAGATTCAAGACAAAAGTTCATATTGACATAAAAATAATAATACTTCAAGCATACTAACTAAGTAATTATGTCTTCTCAAAATAGCATGGCAAAAGAAAGTTATCCCTACAAAATCATATAGTCTGGCTATGCTCCATCTTCCCCACACAAAATATTTAAATCATGCACAACCCCGATGACAAGCCAAGCAATTGTTTCATACTTATGACATTCTCAAAACTTTTTCAATCTTCACGCAATACATGAGCATGAGCCATGGATATAGCACTATATATGGAATAGAATGGTGGTTGTGGAGAAGACAAAAAGAGGGAAGATAGTCTCACATCAACTAGGCGTATCAACGGGCTATGGAGATGCCCATCAATAGATATCAATGTGAGTGAGTAGGGATTGCCATGCAACGGATGCACTAGAGCTATAAGTATATGAAAGCTCAATAAAAGAAACTAAGTGGGTGTGCATCCAACTCGCTTGCTCACGAAGACCTAGGGCATTTGAGGAAGCCCATCATTGGAATATACAAGCCAAGTTCTATAATGAAAAATTCCCACTAGTATATGAAAGTGACAAAATGAGAGACTCTCTATCATGAAGATCTTGGTGCTACTTTAAAGCACAAGTGTGGTAAAAGGATAGTAACATTGTCCCTTCTCTCTTTTTCTCTCATTTTTTTGGGCCTTTATTTTTTTATGGCCTCTTTTTTTTCATTTTTCATTTTTATTTTTTGTCCGGAGTCTCATCCCGACTTGTGGGGGAATCATGGTCTCCATCATCCTTTCCTCGGTATATGGTGGGTGTTTGATACCGGCGAAAAGTGCGCGGTATTAGAGAGGCTAGCAATGGTGGAAGGATGGGAAAAAGTGCGTATAATACATCGACTCAACATTAGTCATAAAGAACTCATATACTTATTGTAAAAATTTAGAAGTTATCAAAGCAAAGTATTATACGCATGCTCCTAGGGGATAGATTGGTAGGAAAAGACCATTGCTCGTCCCCAACCGCCACTCATAAGGAAGACAATCAATAAATAAATCATGCTCTGAGTTCATCACATAACGGTTCACCATACGTGCACGCTACGGGAATCACAAACTTCAACACAAGTATTCTTTAAATTCACAACTACTCAACTAGCATGACTCTAATATCACCATCTTCATATCTCAAAACAATTATCAAGCATCAAACTTATCTTAGTATTCAACGCACTCAAAAGAAAGTTTCACATATCTTGAATACCAAGTATATTAATATTAAGAAAACTAGCGGGTGTACCCGCGCATTTGTGCGGCTAGATTAGTTTTTATATATTCTGTATTTTTCTTGTTTTTTAAACACTTGTTTAATGTTTTTATAAAGTTTTAATGTTATTTTTTTTGTTTTCTAATATTTGTTGTTTTCCCATTTTTAGTTTGTTTATTTAAAGGTATTTAACATAACAGGATGACATATGCCAGTTTTATTTTTTTAGGAAACTACACCGTTTGCTGCATTTTAAATAACTATTATCATCCCCAAAAATAGATATGTTTATTATGACATTCATTTTGCTTCCTTGAGATACGACATGCACACTTAATAGGGTGATTTGAGCTTTATCACGGAAAATAACTAATCAGTCCGGTTTGGTTTTATTTCATTGGCATAAGGTCATATGTGATGAGAGCCCTGTAGTTATTGACACGCACCTTATTTTAAGTTGATGGTACAGCTGTTAACTAATATTAATTAGATTGATGAAGAAATAGAAAATTGTGAATGGTGTTGGCAATGTAATGTAGATTTGATCTATTTTATATTTTTGATAAATGATCTGCATATAGTTTTTGTAAAACATGTTTATTTTTTCTTGTGACATTCATGTAATATTTAAATTACTCCCTCTGTTCATTTTTATAAGGCTTTGTAGATTGTTTCACACATTATGCAAAACAGCTCAATTTCACTTGTTTGAAACGACTTATAAAAGTGAACGGATGAGTATTGTTTTTTTTAAGGTTCTCATGTATTTTATTTAGCTTTACATATGCGTTGTTTTTTAAATTATGTATCTGTTATATGTTTGATCTCTAGTCCATTTATTTTTTATTTCTTGTAAAAATACATGGTAATGATCGTTTTATTTTTTATGAATTTATGAAGCAAATGGACCCAATCGTATCAGAAACGAAATATGAAGTTGCATCTTTATTTTTTACCCGTCTCAGTTTATTTAGTCAAAACTATGTAACACGTCTTTCATCATTTAAAAAAGAAACTGCGTAACGTGCTTCCCATCCCACCATGTTTTTTTAGAAGAAATGTGCACGTCTTTTTTTTGAAGGGATGTACGCTGCTCCTTCTTAGTTGTGCTAGAGGAAAAGAATGCGCACATTTCTTCTTTGCCTTTGAAGGGTAGTTGAAAGAAACTGAGGCGGCCCTTCCATGGGTGATTCTGCCCCAAATCTGAGTGCCCTACCCGTCCATGAGGCGATGTTGTACCAAATCGCAAGGGGAAAAAGAAATTGACACTGCTGCTCCAAATCTGAGTACCCTGCCCGTCCATGGGGAGATGCTCTACCAATTCGCAAGTGTAGCTATTGTAGCAGTTTGATTTGCTTGCCCATCCATGGCCAAATCTTGAAGGAGGTGATCTTTGTGGCCATTTTTTGCCGAGGCCAGGACATGCGTTGCGGATATGGCGTCTCCCACCAGCGATGCGGCATCTCACTTTTGCCTATGTAGTTCATTGCCGTTGAGACATATGGCTGTGTCGTTGGGTTCAGGGCCCATCTTCTGTGTGTCGTTCCTATCGTCTTAGGGTGCGGACATGCTGACAGGTATGAATCGCTTTGTGCTCTCCCATTCGCCTCTTGCTTTGCATAATGTTCATCGTAATTTCATTTACCAATTTTTTTGCTGAACGTAGGCCTCTCCTTAGTTTCTAGCAGAGGGGAAAAACATAGTTCCTTCTTTCCTTCGTCCTTAATGGGAAAAAAAGAAATGGAGGCCGCTTGCCATCACCAAATTGATTCCCAAACCATTATGGCTGATTCATTCCTTCCTATTTCTTTTCGTGTAGGTACTGGCGCAGTTTGCCGTTGAGCAGGGTGCACCGATGCGTTCGTCGCATTCTCGATGATGTGGATCCTCGACAACCTCGTTGAGTCCGGCTGTGCGTTCTCAAGTTTCGGCCAAGTTGATGACCTCTTCTTGGCTTACGGCTAGAGGTCTATGGCAGAGGTGTTGTAGTTTGGCCCAGTGGAGGAGGCTGCGAGGGAAATCACTGAGTCAGCTGCTGAGTGAGTTATTAGATCTGACATCTAAAGAATACAAATAGCAGCTGACGACCATGAGATGCTGGCCTCCTCGTTGTTCTTGTTGTCAGGCCAATACTAACTCATTGTTCTTGCGGTCAGGCTACTACTAACTGTAAGTGCCAACTGAAAATTATTTCTTGTACTTTATCCATAGCAGTATTGTACTCCATGTATTTTTAATTTTTTCTTTGCAAGAAATTATGCCTTTTCTCTTAATAAAGGCCTTATGAACCGCAAGTTGGTTCATATGTGTCAATTATTTTCTTAAACTGCAAAGTCCTTGCCTTCTGTGTGCTAATCTGTCACCTTGGATATAAATTTTGTTATAGGTTTGTTGAGTAGCTCACTTGTGCCAGCAAGACACCATTGATTTGCTTATATCCAGTCATGTTATTAAGTTACTGATGAAGCAAGGTATGTTCCTTTCTATTGTGCTGGTGTTATACAGGTTTGCTAAAGTATAGTTTCTTCAAATTGTGAAGTAAATCCTAATGTGTGAAAGTCTGGTCTGGTAGTATGTTCCTGTCTATTGCGTTGGCCTTGTAAAGATTTTCCTAAAATAGCATGTGCATAAAGGAAACTACATGAAGAAAGTTACCAATCTGTTTTAAACTAAGAACATTGGTAACGTCCACACCCTGAATCTAATAAGTATCCTTCTTATCATGGTTGATGTCAGTCAAATACTATTACTTATCTTGGTCTATACAAATAGACTGTCGCACTATTTATTTCATAAGCTACTGATCCACTAATTATCTGGATAACATCCTTTTTCTCCTGGCCTTTGATTTCGGTACTTCATCTTCATCTTCAAGCACTGTATTTTTGGCTTTTGCTTTAACATGTTTCTTGTTCCCGCAAACACCTTTTTCCTTTTTTTCAGGCATATTCGTCTCAGTGCATTCATCCTCTGACTCATCTGATATTACAACAGATCTCAGTCTCCTTTTAGTGCCACTGCGGAGCTCACATGATGACGATGGTATTTTGTCTTGACGCTTATCTTTATTTAATGTAGTCCCATTGCTGTCATGTGGCTCCTCTTTCACAGGCACCAGTTCACATGAAAGTTTGCCAGATGAAACTTTATTATTCTGTGACTGCAAAGATAAACATTTTGAAAATTAGACACATCTCTAAAATCTGAAGTGTGTACATTGTTAAAAAAAACAATCACCTTTCTATCTGGCATGTTTTGCTTCTTCATTAACACAGTGTCCACCTCATCATCCATCAATTCCTGTGAAACATATATACGATGAATTAGTTAAGGAATTCTGAAAATGGTAAAAAGTTAATGCAGCTTTACCTCCTCAGCTTTATTGTCCAAATAGAGCATCTCAAGCCTATCATCAGGCACAAATGTTCTTTTTACGGCATAGTTTTGTGTGCCAAATGTGAGATTATTATCATTGAGCTTGAATCTAAATATGAGTCTTTTTCCACATAATTGTTGAATAATCTTTGGCGCTTCTTCCGATTTCCCATCCCGTGTGTCCAGCAGATTAGATGCAGATGTATTAAGCAATCTTGCAGCCTCCTCATCAAATAAAGTGCAACTTGTACTAGATGTATGGTCACTAATTTGGAGTCAAACATGGTACCTAACACATGATTCCTGTTAGTGGAGAGTAAATATAATATAACATTTTTTCATATTTTGGTAATATAATATGCTTACCGTGGTGTGACCTTTTCTGGATATATACCACAACTCTTGCAATAATAATTGTCGGTTTCCTTGGTAGCCAATTTGTGGCACTTATCACATGACATGTACCACCATTGAATATTTTCTTGCAAACGATCCACTATAGCTATGACGGTGAACACAAAATCCTAAAAACAACAACATTAGCATTTGGGTGGGGTGTGGGATTAAGAGGCATATATAAGCACAATATGGTTTCATTGTAACTAATATTAAATGAATTGTCCATGCAGGTCTTATCGCGTATCACGGAGATTGATGATATCATTTATTGGAATTTTGATGCATTACCTGGTCTGGCTGGTTTCCGTGCCTCATTGCAGTAAGTTCTTCTAATGTTCTCCTCCTATAAAACATCTGTTCTTCTAGTGTTCCTTGATTACTTCTATCTATACTGCCCATCTTTGGTAAGGTTTCTTCGGCTGAGTTCCTGCACATGTATGAAGTAAATAAGAATGTACAACCTTTAATCAACCTGACTTAGTAATTATTAGTGAAAAAATATAAATCGGTGGTGTTTCATACCTATCAAGAAGTTCTTGTGTTTCTGGTATATCCAGATCTATATATATCCTTGTGGCACTCGTTGACTTTAGGCACAAACCTATTTAATCATTCAGTTAGAATTTGTAAATGATAAGAATAGCATGTAAGATTTATGCACTTACCATTGAATCTCTGCACCATCGTTGATGTGATAATAAGGACAGTTTGGCTACCGATTACATCCTCAGTCAAAAAATAAGCAAACTTTCCCCACAACGTGATTCTGATTTTATCACCCCTAAAGAATATAATCTAAGAAGTTAGTGCTAACCACATGGGGGAGGTTTAGTTAAATTTGAGACATGCATATGCACTTACTCTGGCATTAGGATTTCAATCTCGCGGATATATGAAGGTTGTGGGTTCCTTTTTGTTATTCTTGTCTCCACTGGCTTCATTTGAGTTAGTAGTCCAATGACATCTGCATATTTGGAGATTATAGTGATATAAAAATTAGAAATATCCATTATTTGGAGGTCGTAATTACATCCATAAACATACCTGAGCATTGTGTATCTTTTTCCGCCCTTTCTTCTAGTGTGTCCATGGTAGCAAACTCGAAGCAATATTCCGGAAAAACTTCCGAAGATCCTTTTATTTCCTTTACCTTTGTATTGTATGCAAAATATATTTTAATTTCATTGCTCACTGGCCTATATTTTGTGGATTCCACGACCTTAAAATTGCTGAATGCATAAATAGACTTTTCATTGATCTTTGATCTAAGTGTCTATAAGATTCTTCCAGATAGTAGCATGGATTGTTTCACCCTGTTAAAAGAATCAAATAGGGTTAGTAAGTTGCTTCATCCGACAGAAATTTTTTAATTTAATATATTAGAAAACAGACCTGCTCATCCATCAGTATCATATCTAGGCTAATAAGCTCATCGGTCGTAGAATTCACTGAATCCCACATTCTCATTACTTTCACTTGAATATTCCAATTTTGTCCCCTTGTAGTTAAGTCGCTCAACTTCTTGTATGCCATATTCTTATATCTTCAAAACTAACAGGCAACAATTTATCAATTGATATAGTATTTATGAAGATTCTATCCATCAAAAGTAAGCTTGTGAAATAACAATTACCAAATCTGATGATTCAGGCTAGATTTGCTTTGGCGTCAATTCTTTCGACTTAGATTGGAGCAGGCGTCACTTCGTCGGGCGTCGAGCGTCGAGCGTGCTTTCGCGTGACTATGTAGGGCGTCGAGTGAAGCGGCTGGAGGTGGCTTTTTCGTCTGGACGTTGAGTCGCGTGTGATGTGTTCAAGTCGTCGTGTGATGTGTTCAAGTCGTCGTGGTCGTTGGCTTCTAATTGTTTGGTGGGTACTTGTGCGTCCGTGTGTACTTATTTATATACTTTTATTTAGGTGTCTTGGATTGTGGTGGCTGAGACCGGCTGCAAATCAGATGCCAACATCGTGTGCAAATCAGACTTGTTTTATTTGCATGTATTTGTTCCTTTTTTGAGGGAATGCCATCATGGCTAGCTTTATTGGTTAATGCATAAAGATACATTGTCTACGAGCTTGCTCACCACACAATCTGGAGGCTCGTCAGTCCAACTAGAAGAAAGTTTATTACAATAACTAAAATTAGCTAGCACATGCGCCGCTTGATTTGCTGATCGAAAACAATGCTTAAAGTTGACCTTCCCAATCAAGGTAGAGATGTCCACACATTCCGCGAATATCGCTGCCGCCGCGTCCCACCAAGTACTCTGACCGGAGCAGTAGTTGATCACCGTTAGAGAGTCGGATTCCGCTTCAACTCGCTGGAACCCTAGGCTATTTGCCAAGTTCAGTCCGTCTCTCATCGCCATTGCCTTTGATGTCATTGCGTCTGCTGCATATGGGATAAACTTACATTGAGCTGCAAGGAAAATACCTCGTTCGTCTCTAATAATTGCTGTCGTAGCTCCAACTCCTTGCTCTACAAAAAAGGCCGCGTCCACATTAAGTTTGATGAACTTTGGGTCTGGCTTCAACCATCTTTCCTCTTCTGTCACAACTATCTTCGCCATGGCTCGTTGATAGTTGCTTGTAATTGCCAAGACCGACAAAGGCCATCTTACCATCGGCGGGCAACTCTCATTATGTGTTATAAGGCAGCGTGTTCACCAGAGGTACCAACATCCCACCACTACGACCTGTTTAATCTCCAATGTCTGCATTAGAGGTAGTGGCGTTTGATCAATAGACAAGATATACTCCATAATAACCGACCCAGATCTATCAACATGTGCTGCGGTGTTGATGGTATTTGTTCCTGATCTGGAACTTTCCTCACGTGAGGTGGTTATCCTTGTTTGTTAATAATAGGCTCCTTATTTGTTTAGGTTAGAGTAATATTTTTTTCGCTTATCATTGATCCATCGATGGGAAGTTCTTTTTCTACTATATTATTTTTTTGGAACCTATGTGCAGTACTTCAACGTGGCATGTTCTGCTATATGTACATGTATTATATTCTTACGTAACGCTTTCATATTTTAATCTCAGCCGTCAATACATAAAATCAAGGATCAAGATAATTTAATCTATGTGGACGCATGTGGTGGCTTGTTTGCCTATCGTTTTAATTAAATAATAGATAGATTACCATGCTATTAACGACTCTCAAAATAATCTAAGTGAAGCATGAGAGATCAATAGTTTCTTTAAAACAAATCCACCACCGTGCTCTAAAAGATCTAAGTGAAGTACTAGAGCAAAAATTATCACGCTCAAAAGGTATAAGTGAAGCACTATGAGCATTCTATCAAATTCCAATTTATGTATGGCTCTCTCAAAAGGTGTGTACAGCAAGGATGATTGTGGTAAACTAACAAGCAAAGATGCAAATAATACAAGACGCTCGAAGCAAAGCACATATCATGTGGTAAATAAAAATATAGCTCCAAGTAAATTACCGATGGAAGTAGACGAAAGAGGGGATGCCTTCCGGGGCATCCCCAAGCTTTGAATTTTTGGTGTCCTTGGATTATATTGGGGGTGCCATGGGCACCCCCAAGCTTAGGCTCTTTCCACTCCTTGTTCCATAATCCATCAAAAGAATTTACCCAAAACTTGAAAACTTCACAACACAAAACTCAATAGAAATCTCGTGAGCTCCGTTAGAGAAAGAAAACAAAAGACTACTTTAAGGTATTGTAAAGAACTCATTCTTTATTTATATTGGTGCTAAACCTACTGTATTCCAACTTCTCTATGGATTATAAACTATTTTACTAGCCATAGATTCATCAAAATAAGCAAACAACACACGATAAACAGAATCTGTCAGAAACAGAATAGTCTGTAGCAATCTATAACTAACGCAAACTTCTGGAACTCTAAAAATCCTACCAAAATAGCAAGTCCTGGAAAAAATTTCTATTGAACAGCAGCAAGAAGAATCAACGCAAAATCACGTTCCTGTGATTTAACAAAATTACATTCGTGCGCGCAAAGTTTCTGTTTTTCAGCAGAATCAAATCAACTATCATCGTAGGTTATCCTATAGGTTCTACTTGGCACAAACACTAATTAAAAGATAAAAACACATCAAAACAGAAGGTAGATGAATTATTTATTCCTAAACAGAAGCAAAAGCAAAAAAAAAACTAAAAATAAAATTGGGTTGCCTCCCAACAAGCGCTATCGTTTAACGCCCCTAGCTAGGCATAAAAGTAAGGATAGATTTAAGTGTTGCCGTAGGCAATCCATAAGTGGCTCTCATGATAAATTCATATGGTAATTTTATTTTCTTTCTAGGAAAGTGTTCCATGCCTTTCTTTAATGGAAATTGGAATCTAATATTCCCTTCCTTCATATCAATAATTGCACCAATCGTTCTAAGGAAAGGTCTACCAAGAATAATAGGACAAGAAGGATTGCAATCTATATCAAGAACGATAAATTCTACGGGCACATAATTCCTATTTGCAACAATAAGAACATCATTAATTCTTCTCATAGGCTTTTTAATAGTGGAATCCGCAAGATGCAAGTTCAGAGAGCAATCATCAAAGTCACGGAAATCTAGCAAATCACACAAAGTTTTGGGGATAGTGGAGACACTAGCACCCAAATCACACAAAGCATAAAACTCATGATCTTTAATTTTAATTTTAACAGTTGGTTCCCACTCATCATAAAGTTTTCTAGGGATAGAGACCTTCAACTCAAGTTTTTCTTCATAAGATTGCATCAAGGCATCAACAATATGTTCGGTAAATGCCTTATTGTGACTATAAGCATGAGGAGAATTTAGCACAGATTGCAACAAGGAAATACAATCAATTAAAGAGCAACTTTCATAATTAAATTCCTTGAAATCCAATATAGTGGGTTTAGCAACATCTAGGTTTCTATTTCTTTCAATCCCACATTTATCAATTTCATCATCAAGATCTAAATACTCCGAATTTTTGGAACACCTTCTAGGTAAAGGAAGATCATATTAAGTTTCATCAAGATTCATACTGCAAAACAAAGATTTAATGGGGGACACATCAATAACTTTTAGATCCTCATCTTGATTTTCATAGGAACTGGAAGAACATGCTTTGATAAAGGCATCTTTAAAAGCACGCATCCTAGCGGTTCTTTCTTTGCACTCATCAATGGAAATTCTCATAGCTTTGAGAGACTCATTGATATCATGCTTAGGAGGAATAGATCTAAGCTTTAAAGAATCAATTTCAAAAGAAATTCTATCAACGTTCCTAGCCAAATCATCAACTTTAAGCAATTTCTCCTCAAGTAAAGCATTAAAATTCTTTTGTGGACTCATAAATTCTTTAACACTAGTCTCAAATTCAGAGGGCATCTTATTAAAATTTCCATAAGGATTGTTGTATGAATTTCCATAATTATTAGAGGGATTACTAGGGAAAGGTCTAGCATTAAAATTTCCCCTATAAGCATTGTTTCCAAAACTATTCCTACCAACAAAATTCACATCCATAGATTCATTATTATTCTCAATCAAGGAAGACAAAGGCATATCATTCGGATCAAGAGGAGTATTTTTAGTAGCAAACATCTTCATAAGTTCATCCATCTTTTCACTCAAAACATTGATTCTTCTATAGCATGCACTTTTTTACTAGAAGATCTTTCGGTGTGCCATTGAGAATAATTAGTCATAATATTATCAAGCAATTTTGTAGCATCTCCTAACGTAATTTCCATAAACATGCCTCCCGCGGCCGAATCTAAGAGATTTCTAGAAGCAAAGTTCAAACCGGCATAAAATTTTTGTATGATCATCCATAAATTCAAACCATGAGTAGGGAAATTGCGAAGCATCAATTTCATTCTTTCCCAAGATTGGGCAACATGCTCATGATCAAGTTATTTAAAATTCATAATATCGTTCCTAAGAATGATGATCTTAGCGGGAGGAAAATACTTAGAGATAAAAGCATCTTTGCAGTTGTTCCAAGCATCAATACTATTTTTAGGCAAAGACGAAAACCAAACTTTAGCACGATCTCTAAGTGAAAACGGAAATAATTTCAATTTGACAATATTTCTTTCTTATTTTGCATATCACACAAATCAACAAAATTGTTTAGATGAGTAGCGGCATCTTCACTAGGAAGGTCGGCAATTGATCTTTCATAACAAGATTCAGCAAAGCGGTATTGATTTCACAAGACTCAACATCATTAAGAGGAGCAATCAGAGTACTAAGGAAATCATTATTATTGGTGTTTGAGAAGTCACACAATTTGGTATTATCTTGCGCCATGGCAACAAGTAATCCAACACACAAACAAACAAAAGAAAAATGGCAAGTGAGAGAGAGAGAGGAGGAGATTGGGAAAAGAGAGGGCGAATAAAACGGCAGGGTGAAGTGGGGGAGAGGAAAACGAGAGGCAAATGGCAAATAATGTAATGCGAGAGATAGGGATTGTGATGGGTACTTGGTATGGTGCTTGACTTGCTCTTGCGTGAGCCTCCCCGGCAACGGCGCCAGAAATTCTTCTTGCTACCTCTTGAGCACTACGTTGGATTTCCCCGAAGAGGAGAGGATGATGCAGCAAAGTAGCGAAAGTATTTCCCTTAGTTTTTTAGAACCAAGGTATTAATCCAGTAGGAGGCCACGCACAAGTCCCTCGTACCTGCACAAAACAATAGCTCCTCGCAACCAACGCGATTAGGGGTTGTCAATCCCTTCACGGTCACTTACGAGAGTGAGATCTGATAGAGATGATAAATAATATTTTTGGTATTTTTGATATAGAGATGCAAAGCGTAAAGTAAAAGGTAAAGTAAAAACAAAGCAAGTATTAAAGTGATGGACACTGATATGATGAAAATAGACCCGGGGGCCATAGGTTTCACTAGTGGCTTCTCTCAAGAGCATAAGTATTCTACGGTGGGTGAATAAATTACTGTTGAGCAATTGACAGAATTGAGCATAGTTATGAGAATATCTAGGTATGATCATGTATATAGGCATCACGTCCGGGACAAGTAGACCGACTCCTGCCTGCATCTACTACTATTACTCCATTCATCGACCGCTATCCAGCATGCATCTAGAGTATTAAGTTAAAAACAGAGTAACGCCTTAAGCAAGATGACATGATGTAGTGGGATAAATTCATGCAATATGATAAAAAACCCATCTTGTTATCCTCGATGGCAACAATACAATACGTGCCTTGCAACCCTTTCTGTCACTGGGTAAGGACACCGCAAGATCGAACCCAAAGCTAAGCACTTCTCCCATTGCAAGAACTATCAATCTAGTTGGCCAAACCAAACGGATAATTTGAAGAGACTTGCAAAGATAACCAATCATACATAAAAGAATTCAGAGAAGATTCAAATATTATTCATAGATAATCTGGATCATAAACCCACAATTCATCGGTCTCAACAAACACACTGCAAAAGGAACATTACATCGAATAGATCTCCACGAGAGAGGAGGAGAACATTGTATTGAGATCCAAAAAGAGAGAAGAAGCCATCTAGCTACTAGCTATGGACCCGAAGGTTTGAAGTAAATTACTCACACTTCATCGGAGGGGCTATGGTGATGATGTAGAAGCCCTCCATGGTGGATGCCCCCTCCGGCGGAGCTCCGGAACAGGCCCCAAGATGGGATCTCGTGGATACAGGAAGTTGCGGCGGTGGAATTAGGTTTTTGGCTCTTGTTTTGACCGTTTGGGGGCACGTAGGTATATATGGGAGGAAGGAGTACGTCGGTGGAGCAACAGGGGGCCCATGAGACAGGGGGCGCGCCCTAGGGGGGTTCCCCCACCCTCATGACCGCCTCTTTTGTTCCTTGGAGTAGGGTCCAAGTCTCCTGGATCACGTTCGGTGAGAAAATCACGTTCCCGAAGGTTTCATTCCGTTTGGACTCCATTTGATATTCTGTTTCTTCGAAACACTGAAATAGGCAAAAAAACAATTCTGGGCTGGGCCTCCGGTTAATAGGTTAGTCCCAAAAATAATATAAAAGTGGAAAAAAAATAAAGCCCAATATAGTCCAAAACAGTAAATAAAGTAGCATGGAGCAATAAAAAATTATAGATACGTTGGAGACGTATCAGCGGCACACCCCAGAAGGCAACGAGGGCCTCGGCCCACTCCTACCAGGCGACCCCTCGCCTCCTCAAAGTCTGCACCCACCTGCTGTGACAAGACAGGGTGTGGCAACAGTGTAACCTGTCCCCCCCCCCCCCCCGAATCCAGGACGGAGCGTGGCCACAGTGCGGGCATACCAGGCGGACACCCCTCGCCTGCCACGACATTGTAGCCACGCGGCCCATGACGTCGCCTACGTCAGTCCAGGCCATGCTCCCACGACGGGCGGCCAGTGTGGCCCGCAGACGGCGGGCCCCACCTATCCGCGAGCCACCAGCAGGTGGTGACATGGGAAGGCCGACTACTAGCAGGTGGCTGCCCCTCCCCTTGGAGTCTGTGTGCCATTAACCAAAAGTGACGGGCTGTGGCTATAGTGGTCGTCCACCAGGCGGCGGTACTGTAGCCATGCACCCCTCGACCAAGCAATCGTCATCGGAGGCGAGGCTACAGTGTGGCCTAGTCCTCCTTGCCCACAGGTGGCGGGCCTTACCTGTCGGTCGAGTCCATGAAAGTCGGTGGGGCCCACCGCGGCGAGCCCAGCTGTCGGCGGAGAAGCCGGAGCCTAGAGACACTGACAGCCAGGTCCTACGACCAGCCAGCTTACCATTGTACCCCTGGGGGGGGAGGCCTATATAAACCCCCCAGGATCAACCATGCAAAGGGTTCAGCCCTTGGTTCACCATTTGATGACCCACAAGTATAGGGTATCTATCGTAGTCCTTCCGATAAGTAAGAGTGTCGAGCCCAACGAGGAGCAGAAGGAAATGACAAGCGGTTTTCAGTAAGGTATTCTCTGCAAGCACTGAAATTATCGGTAACAGATAGTTTTGTGAAAAGGTAATTTGTAACGGGTAACAAGTAATGAAAGTAAATAAGGTGCAGCAAGATGGCCCAATCCTTTTTGTAGCAAAGTACAAGCCTGGACAAACTCTTATATAGAGAAAAGCGCTCCCGAGGACACATGGGAATTATCGTCAAGCTAGTTTTCATCACTCTCATATGATTCGCGTTCGTTACTTTGATAATTTGGTATGTGGGTGGACTAGTGCTTGGGTACTGCCCTTTCTTGGACAAGCATCCCACTTATGATTAACCCGTATTGCAAGCATTTGCAACTACAAAATAAGAATTAAGGTAAACCTAACCATAGCATGAAGCATATGGATCCAAATCAGCCCCTTACGAAGCAACTCATAAACTAGGGTTTAAGCTTCTATCACTCTAGCAACCCATCATCTACTTATTACTTCCCAATGCCTTCCTCTAGGCCCAAACAATGGTGAAGTGTCATGTAGTCGACTTTCATATAATACCACTAGAGGAAAGACAACATACATCTCATCAAAATATCGAACGAATACCAAATTCACATGACTACTTATAGCAAGACTTCTCCCATGTCCTCAGGAACAAACATAACTACTCACAAATCATATTCATGTTCATATTCAGAGGGGTATTAATATGCATAAAGGATCTGGACATATGATCTTCCACCAAATAAACCAACTAGGATCAACTACAAGGAGTAATCAACACTACTAGCAACCCACAGGTACCAATCTGAGGTTTTGGGACAAAGATTGGATACAAGAGATGAACTAGGGTTTGAGAGGAGATGGTGCTGGTGAAGATGTTGATGGAGATTGGCCCCCTTCCTATGAGAGGATCGATGGTGATGACGATGATGACGATTTCCCCCTCCCGGAGGGATGTTTCCCCGGCAGAACAGCTCCACTAGAGCCCTAGATTGGTTCCGCCAAGGTTCCGCCTCGTGGCGGTGGTGTCTCATCCTGAAAGCTTGCTTATGATTTTTTTTCCAAGGTAAAAGACTTCATATAGCAGAAGATGGGCACCAAAGGCCTGCCGGGGGGCCCACGAGGCAGGGGGCGCGCCCGGGGGGCAGGGCGCCCCCCCCCCCCTAGCCTCGTGGACGGTGGGTGGCCCCCCTCTGGTATTTTCTTCGCTCAATATTTTTTATTAATTCCAAAAATAACTTCCGTGGAGTTTTAGGACTTTTGGAGTTGTGCGGAATAGGTCTCTAATATTTGCTCCTTTTCTAGCCCAGAATTCCAGCTGCCGGCATTCTCCCTCTTCATGTAAACCTTGTAAAATAAGAGAGAATAGGCATAAGTATTGTGACATAACGTGTAATAACAGCCCATAATGCAATAAATATCGATATAAAAGCATGATGCAAAATGGACGTATCAACTCCCCCAAGCTTAGACCTCGCTTGTCCTCAAGCGGAAACAGATAACGAAAAATATGTCCACATGTTTAGAGATAGAGGTGTCGATAAAATAAAATACGGACATGAGGGCATCATGATCATTCTTATAACAGCAATATATATATATATATATATATATATATATATATATATATATATATATATATTGTCATATGATTTCTTATGCTCAAGTAATAATCTATCCACAATGTCAAGTATGAATCAGAAACTTCATTGAGGACTAACAAACTATGCTCTCGGTCATTGAAGCAATTGCAATTTATCATAACATCGGAAAGAGTCAATATAAGAGCTTTTCAGCAAGTCCACATACTCAACTATCATTTAGTCTTTCACAATTGCTAACACTCACGCAATACTTATGGGTATGGAGTTTTAATCGGACACAAAGAAAGATAGGGGCTTATAGTGTTGCCTCCCAACCTTTTACCTCAAGGGTAATGTCAACAATAATAGTTCATGCTAACTTACATCCAATTGGATATATATATCAGGATCTTTCCAACACAAGGTGCTTGCCAAAGGATAACATGTAAAAAGGAAAGGTGAAGATCACCATGACTCTAGTAAAAGGTACAATACAAAAGTAAAAGATAGGCCCTTTGCAGAGGGAAGCAGAGGTTGTCATGTGCTTTTATGGTTGGATGCACGAAATCTTAATGCAAAAGAACGTCACTTTATATTGCCACTTGTGATATGGACCTTTATTATGCAGTCTGTCGCTTTTATTGATTCCACATCACAAGATCGTATAAAGCTTATTTTCTCCACATTAATAAATCATACATATTTAGAGAGCAATTTTTATTGCATGCAACATGACAACTTACTTGAAGGATCTTACTCAATCCATAGGTAGATATGGTGGACTCTCATGGCAAAACTAGGTTTAAGGTTATTTTGGAAGCACAAGTAGCATCTCTACTTGGTGCAAAGAATTTGGCTAGCATGAGGGGGAAAGGCAAGCTCAACATGTTGGATTATCCATGACAATATACTTTATTTCGGATATACCAAAACATAACCCATTACGTTGTCTTTCTTGTCCAACATCAACTCTTTAGCATGTCATATTTTAGTGAGTGCTCACAATCACAAAAGATGTCCAAGATAGTATATTTATATGTGAAAATCTCTCTTTCTTTATTACTTCCTATTTTTGCAACGGTGACCAAAACTATGTTTGTCAACCCTCAACAACTTTTATTTATCATACTCTTTATATGTGAGGTCATTACTCTCCATAAGATCAATATGATCTCTTTTATTTCTTTTTATTCTTTCTTTTTTCTTGTATTCCCTCAAGATCATAGCAAGATAGCAAAGCCCTTGACTCAAGACTAATTTTTATTATATATAGCTCACGGACTCAATTACGTAGAGGGATCATAAAGAAAAACTCAAAATTAGATCATTCTAAACTTTATTCTACTAGATTAAGATATTACCAAAAGGATCAAACTAAGAAAAATGGTAAAGATAGGAGTGTGATGGTGATACAATACCGGGGCACCTCCCCCAAGCTTGGCAGTTGCCAAGGGGAGTGCCCATACCCATGTGATTATGTCTCCTTCTTCGGAGGTGATGATGATGGAGTTGTTGATGATGTAGGCTTCTTCCTTAATTTGCACTTGAGGATGGAATTTTGCTCCCTTAGATCATCGATCTCCTGCTCAAGGCTTGATATCCTTTTGCATAGTTCCTGTTTGTTCTCCTGCAAGAGACGAAAGGGAACTCGATCTTAGGTTTCTTTGCTCTATCAGGGAGGCTTGACTTTTTAAACTCCACATGCATGTCCCCAGGTTGAGGTAATGGGACTTCATCTTCATCTAAGCTCGTCTCCTCCTTTCCCTTAGGCTCGTAGTCTTATTCTTCCTCAGTGGTCCAACCATAATGCGTAGACCTTAGGGTCTGCAAGGTAATCAGCCACATGGCTTTCTCCCTCTGAATCATGGGACGACATATTGCTCAAATCTGCGGCAAAAACAACTCAAAATAAAAACAGAGGATTTCATCGTGGTATGGTGGTCAAAACCTTCAGGAGATTATATAATGAATTTTTACTGACCACGAGAAGTATTGTGCAAGAAAATAGAGTCCGGAGGGCACACGGAGTGCCCACGAGGCAGGGGGCACGCCCAGGGGGGTAGGGCGCGCCCTCCACCCTCGTGGACGCCTCGTGTCCTTCCCGGACTACTTCTTATTTTCCTATTTTCTTAAATATTCCAAAACGGAGAAAAATTGCCATTAGAACTGTTTTGAAGTCAGTTTACTTACCATACCATATACCTATTCCTTTTCGGAGTCTGAAACATTCTGGAAAGTGTCCCTTATGTATTCTTCCGGGGTTACGGTTTCAATAACATTAGTTTCAACATTTATTGGATTACCTGAGATATAATGTTTGATTCTTTGGCCATTCACCACCTTTTCATTTGTGCCTTCGAAGTTATTGATTTTTATGGCACCGAAACAATAGACCTCCTCGATAACGTAAGGCCCTTCCCATTTAGAGAGAAGTTTTCCTGCAAAAAATCTTAATCGAGAGTTGAATAGCAACACATAGTCACCTACATTAAACTCACACTTTTGTATCCTTTTGTCATACCACCTTTTAACTTTTTCTTTAAACAATTTGGCATTCTCATAGGCTTGAGTTCTCCATTCATCAAGTGAGCTAATGTCAAATAGCCTCTTCTCACCGACAAGTTTGAAATCATAGTTGAGCTCTTTAATGGCCCAATATGCCTTATGTTCTAGTTCGAGAGGTAAGTGACATGCTTTTCCATAAACCATTTTATACGGAGACATACACATAGGATTTTTATATACAGCTCTATAGGCCCATAATGCATCATCAAGTTTCTTGGACCAATTCTTTCTAGATCTATTAACAGTCTTTTGCAAAATTAATTTGAGCTCTCTATTACTCAGTTCTACTTGGCCACTAGACTGCGGGTGATATGGAGATGCAATTCTATGATTAACATCATACTTAGCAAGCATTTTACGAAAAGCACCATGAATAAAATGTGAACCACCATCAGTCATTAGGTATCTAGGGACTCCAAACCTCGGAAAAATAACTTCTTTAAGCATCTTAATAGAGGTGTTATGATCAGCACTACTAGTTGGAATAGCTTCTACCCACTTAGTAACGTAATCAACAACAACTAAAATATGTGTATACCCATTAGAGGAAGAAAACGACCCCATATAATCAAAGCCCCAAACATCAAATGGTTCAATAACAAGAGAATAATTCATAGGCATTTCTTGACGTCTACTAATATTACCAATTCTTTGACATTCATCACAAGACAAGACAAACTTATGGGCATCTTTGAAGAGAGTAGGCCAATAAAAACCGGATTGCAATACCTTATGTGCAGTTCTATCTCCAGCGTGGTGTCCTCCATAAGCCTCGGAGTGACACTTGCGTATGATCTGTTCCTGTTCATGCTCAGGTACATAATGTCTAATAACACCATCTACTCCTTCTTTATAAAGGTGTGGGTCATCCCAGAAGTAATGTCTTAAATCATAGAAAAACTTTTTCTTTTGCTGGTACGTGAAACTAGGTGGTATAAATTTAGCAACAATGTAATTAGCATAATCAGCATACCATGGAACAGTACGAGAAGCATTTATGACAGCTAATTGTTCATCAAGGAAACTATCATCAATAGGTAGTGGGTCCTCAAGGACATTCTCTAACCTAGACAAGTTGTCTACAATGGGGTTCTCAACTCCCTTTCTATCAATAATATGCAAGTCAAATTCTTTTAGCAAGAGAACCCATCTAATAAGTCGAGGTTTAGCATCTTTATTTTCCATATGATATTTAATAGTAGCATGATCAGTGTGAATAGTTACTTTAGAATCAACAATATAAGGTCTGAACTTATCACAAGCAAATACAACTGCTAAAAATTCTTTTTCAGTAGTAGCATAATTTCTCTGGGCACTGTCTAGAGTTTTACTAGCATATTGAATAACATTTAGTTTCTTATCAACTCTTTGTCCTAGAATAACACCTACAGCATAATCACTAGCATCACACGTAATTTCAAAGGGTAAATTCGAATCAGGTGGCTGAACAATAGGTGCAGAAATCAAAGCTTTCTTAAGTATTTCAAATGCTTCTACATAATCATCATCGAAGAAAAAAGGAATATCTTTTTGTAAGAGATTAGTCAGAGGCCTGAAGATTTTAGAGAAGTCCTTAATAAACCTCCTATAAAAACCGGCATGGCCAAGGAAACTTCTTATACCTTTAATGTCTTTAGGACACGACATCTTTTCAATAGCATCAACTTTAGCTTTATCAACTTCAATACCTCTTTCAGAAATTTTATGCCCCAAGACAATGCCTTCATTCACCATAAAGTGGCATTTTTCCCAATTCAAGACAAGATTAGTTTCTTCATATCTCTGCAAAAACTCGATCAAGGTTGCTCAAGCAATCATCAAAAGAAGATCCATAAATGGAGAAATCGTCCATGAAAACCTCAACAATCTTTTCACAGAAGTCAGAGAATATAGCCATAATGCATCTTTTAAAGGTAGCAGGTGCATTACATAAACCAAAAGGCATACATCTATAAGCAAAAGTACCGAAAGGGCAAGTAAAAGTGGTCTTTCCTTGATCCTCTTTTGACACAGGTATTTGAGAGAAACCAGAGTAACCATCTAGAAAGCAAAAATGTGTGTGTTTGGATAATCTTTCTAGCATTTGATCAATAAAAGGTAAAGGGTAATGATCTTTTTCTAGTAGCTTTATTTAATTTGCAAAAATCAATTACCATCCTATAACCTGTAACAATTCTTTGTGGGATCAATTCATCTTTATCATTAGGAACGACAGTAATACCTCCTTTCTTAGGGACACAATGGACAGGACTTACCCACTGACTATTAGCAACGGGATAAATTATACCTGCCTCCAGGAGCTTTAGTATTTCTTTTCTTACCACCTCTTTCATCTTAGGATTTAACCGTCGTTGGTGATCAACAACTGGTTTGGCGTCTTTCTCCAACTTTATTTTGTGTTGGCACAGAGTGGGACTAATGTCCTTAAGATCATCAAGAGTATATCCAATAGCAACATGGTGCTTCTTTAGAGTTTTCAATAATTTCCCTCTTCCTGCTCTGAAAGGTTAGCACTAATAATAACAAGATACATCTTCTTTTCATCAAGATAAGCATATTTAAGAGTATCAGGTAGTGGTTTAAGCTCAAACACGGGATCACCCTTGGGTGGTAGAGGATCCCCTAGAATTTCAACAGGCAAGTTGTGTTTCAAAATAGGTCCATGTTTAAAGAATACTTCATCTATCTCCCTTCTTTCATTCATAAACATATCATTTTCATGGTCTAGCAAATATTGTTCTAAAGGATCATTAGGAGGCACGGCAATAGAAGCAAGACCAATAATTTCATCCTTACTAGGAAATTCTTTATCATGGGGTTGTATACAAAATTTAGCAAAATTAAAGTCATGAGACATATCCCCTAAACCAATCGTAAAAATATCCTTTTTGCAGTCTATCTTAGCATTAATAGTATTCAAGAAGGGTCTACCAAATATAATGGGACAAAAGTCATCTTGTGGGGAACCAAGAACAAGAAAATCAGCATGATATTTAACTTTCCCACACCAGACTTCAACATCTCTAACAATCCCAACTGGTGAAATAGTATCTCTATTGGCAAGCTTAATTGTAACATCGATTTCTTCTATCTCAGCAGGTGCAATATCATGTGTAATTTCTTCGTATAAGGAATGAGGTATTGCACTTGCACTAGAACCCATATCACATAAGCCATGATAACAATGATCTCCTATTTTAACAGAAATAACAGGCATGCCTACAATAGGTCTATGTTTACTTTTAGTATCGGGTCTAGCAATTCTAGCAGCTTCATCACAGAAGTAAATAACATGCCCTTCAATATTATCAGCCAAGAGATCTTTAACCATAGCAACACTGGGTTCAACTTTAATTTGCTCAGGTGGTGTAGGTGTTCTAGTATTACTCTTACGAACCACAGTTGAAGCTTTAGCATGATCCTTTATCCTAACAGGGAAAGGTGGTTTCTCAATATAGGTAGTAGGAACAATAGGATCATTTTAAGTGATAGACTTTTCTTCAACTTTAATAGGTGCAACTACTTTTACTTCAATGGAAGGATTATATTTAAACAACTTCTCCTTAGGGAGATTGACATGAGTAGCAAATGATTCACAGAAAGAAGCTACTATCTTAGAGTCAAGTCCATATTTAGTGCTAAATTCACGAAAAGCATCGATATCCATAAAAGATTTAACACAATCAAACTTAGGTGTTATACATGACTCCTTACCTTCGTCGAGATCCCAATCTTCAGAGTTGCATTTAATTCTTTCCAATAAATCCCATTTGAATTCAATAGTCTTCATCATAAAAGAACCAGTACAAGAAGTATCGAGCATGAAGCGATTGTTGAGAGCAAGCCGAGCATTTTTGAATAATAATTTCTCTTGAGAGATCATGATTGGGGCATGAATATAACATTGACTTAAGACACCCCCAATCTTGAGCGACACTTTCTCCTTCGCGAGGCCAAAAGTTATATATATATATATATATATATATATATATATATATATATATATATATATATATACACATATATATATATATATAATTATGATCGTGATGAACAAGATGCATAGGATAAAACTTCTGATGAAATTCCAATTTCAGTCGGTTGTAGTTCCATGATCCCATATCATCACATAGCCTAAACCATGTCAATGCCTTTCCCTTCAAAGATACAGGGAAGACCTTCTTCTTGATAACATCCTTGGACATACCTGCAAGCTTAAATAATCCACAAACTTCAGCCACATAGATTAGGTGCAAATCGGGATGCAATGTTCCATCTCCTGTAAAAGGATTAACTAGCAGTTTCTCTATCATACCCGAAGGAATTTCAAAGTAAACATTTTCAGTAGGTTCAGTAGGTTGAGGAGAAACTCTTTGCTCAACTGGTCGGGGTGAAGATACCCCGAACAAACCCCTCAAAGGATTATGTTCCATAGTAACAAGTGACAGTAAATTTCAGCACACTATATAAATTTTTCCTTACCAAGTTCCACTTACCAAAGGCGCTTCACTCCCCAGCAATGGCGCCAGAAAAGAGTCTTGATGACCCACAAGTATAGGGGGTCTATCATAGTCCTTTCGATAAGTAAGAGTGTCGAACCCAATGAGGAGCAAAAGGAAATGACAAGCGGTTTTCAGTAAGGTATTCTCTGCAAGCACTGAAATTATCGGTAACATATAGTTTTGTGATAAGGTAATTTGTAACGGGCAACAAGTAATGAAAGTAAATAAGGTGCAGCAAGATGGCCCAATCCTTTTTGTAGCAAAGAACAAGCCTGTACAAACTCTTATATAGAGAAAAGCGCTCCCGAGGACACATGGGAATTATCGTCAAGCTAGTTTTCATCACGCTCATATGATTCGCGTTTGTTACTTTGATAATTTGGTATGTGGGTGGACCGGTGCTTGGGTACTGCCCTTTCTTGGACAAGCATCCCACTTATGATTAACCCCTATTGCAAGCATCCGCAACTACAAAAGAAGTATTAAGGTAAACCTAACCATAGCATGAAACATATGGATCCAAACCAGCCCCTTACGAAGCAACTCATAAACTAGGGTTTAAGCTTCTGTCACTCTAGCAACCCATCATCTACTTATTACTTCCCAATGACTTCCTCTAGGCCCAAACAATGGTGAAGTGTCATGTAGTCGACGTTCACATAACACCACTAGAGGAAAGACAACATACATCTCATCAAAATATCAAACGAATACCAAATTCACATGACTACTTATAGCAAGACTTCTCCCATGTCCTCAGGAACAAACATAACTACTCACAAATCATATTCATTATTCATAATCAGAGGGGTATTAATATGCATAAAGGATCTGAACATATGATCTTCCACTAAATAAACCAACTAGCATCAACTACAAGGAGTAATCAACACTACTAGCAACCCACAGGTACCAATCTAAGGTTTTGGGACAAAGATTGGATACAAGAGATGAACTAGGGTTTGAGAGGAGATGGTGCTGGTGAAGATGTTGATGGAGATTGACCCGCTCCCGATGAGAGGATCGATGGTGATGACGATGATGATGATTTCCCCCTCCCGGAGGGATGTTTCCCCAGCAGAACAGCTCGGCCGGAGCTCTAGATTGGTTCCGCCAAGGTTCCACCTCATGGCGGCGGTGTCTCATTCCGAAAGCTTTCTTATGATTGTTTCCAGGGTAAAAGACTTCATATAGCAGAAGATGGGCAGCGGAGGCCTGCCCCGAGGCAGGGGGGCGCGCCCAGGGGGTAGGGCGCGCCCCCCACCCTCATGGACGGTGGGTGGCCCCCTCTGGTATTTTCTTCACTCAGTATTTTTTATTAATTCCAAAAATAACTTCTGTGTAGTTTCAGGACTTTTGAAGTTATGCAGAATAGGTCTCTAATATTTGCTCCTTTTCCAGCCCAGAATTCTAGTTGCTGGCATTCTCCCTCTTCATGTAAACCTTGTAAATTAAGAGAGAATAAGCATAAGTATTGTGACATAACGTTTAATAACAGCCCATGATGCAATAAATATTGATATAAAAGCATGATGCAAAATGGACGTATCACCATTCCAGCCATTACACACACATAGCTAGGGAGAAGTAGAGCTAGCTTGCCTTCTTCCTCCTCTAGCCCAAACAGCTCAAGGAACAATCTTGTAGCCCGCTATTTGATCATAGTGATGCGGAGACCCCGCAGAGCAGGATTAGGGGTGTTATCTCCACAGAGAGCCCCTAACCTGGGTAAGACCCGGCGTCATTTGAGGTCTTGCCTACTCCCGCTTCTAGAGACCGGGAACGCACTCTTGTCCCCACACATGATAAGCCATACTTGGCATATGTCGAGGAAATACCACGACATGCATCATATACAACTCTTCTTAAAGATATCCATTTAAGGAATGCAGTTTTTACATCCATTTTCCAGATTTCATAAAATATGGCAATTGCTAACATGATTCGGATGGACTTAAGCATCGCTACGGTTGAGAAAATCTCATTGTAGTCAACACCTTGAACTTGTCGAAAACCTTTTGCTACTAGTCGAGCTATGTAGATAGTGACACTGCCATCGGCGTCCGTCTTCCTCTTGAAGATCCATTTATTCTCAATGGCTTGCCGATCATCGGGCAAGTCCACCAAAGTCCACACTTTGTTCTCATACATGGATCCTATCTCAGATTTCATGGCCCCAAGCCATTTCGCGGAATTTGGGCTCATCATCGCTTCCTCATAGTTAGTAGGTTCATCATGATCTAGTAACATGACTTCCAGAATAGGATTACCATGCCACTCTGGTGCGGACCGTACTCTGGTTAACCTACAAGGTTCTGTAGAAACTTGATCTGAAGTTTCATGATCATTATCATTAGCTTCCTCTCCAGTTGGTGTAGGCATCACAGGAACAAATTTCTCGGATGAGCTACTTTCCAAATTGAGAGTAGGTACAATTACCACATCAAGTTCAACTTTCCTCCCACTCACTTATTTCGAGAGAAACTCCTTCTCACGTGAATGTGAATATATATACGTGAGATGGAGTAGTGTTCTGAGGACATATCTGCATATGCTAGGCTCGTCAAGTTTAACCCGAGTATTCTGCACGTGCAAAACTGGCTTGCACCCGTTGTATGTGAACGCAGAGCTTATCACACCCGATCATCACGTGGTGTCTCGGCACGACGAACTGTAGCATCGATGCATACTCAGGGAGAACACTTATATCTTGAAATTTAGTGAGGGATCATCTTATAATGGTACTGTTGTACTAAGCAAAATAAGATGCATAAAAGATAAACATCACATGCAATCAAAATATGTGACATGATATGGCCACCATCATCTTGTGCCTTTGATCTCCATCTCCAAAGCACCATCATGATCTCCATTGTCACCGGCTTGACACCTTGATCTCCATCGTAGCATCGTTGTCGTCTTGCCAACTATTGCTTCTACGACTATCGCTATCGCTTAGTGATAAAGTAAAGCAATTACATGGCCATTGCATTTCATACAATAAAGCGACAACCATATGGCTCCGGCCAGCTGCCGATAACTTTGTTACAAAACATGATCATCTCATACAACAATTTGTATCACATCATGTCTTGACCATATCACATCACAACATACCCTGCAAAAACAAGTTAGACGTCCTCTACTTTGTTATTGCAAGTTTTATGTGGCTGCTACGGGCTTCTAGCAAGAACCGATCTTATCTACGCATCAAAACCACAACGATTTTTCGTCAAGTGTGCTGTTTTAACCTTCAACAAGGACCGGTCATAGTCAAACTTGATTCAAATGAGTTGGAGAAACAGACACCCGCCAGCCACCTGTGTGCAAAGCACGTTGGTAGAACCAGTCTCATGAACACAGTCATGTAATGTCGGTCCGGGCCGCTTCATCTAACAATACCACCGAATCAAAGTAAGACGTTGGTGGTAAGCAGTATGACTATTATCGCCCACAAATCTTTGTGTTCTTCTCGTGCATATCATCTACACATAAACCTGGCTCTGATACCACTGTTGGGGAATGTAGCATGCAATTTCAAAAAAATTCCTACGATCACGCAAGATCTATCTAGGAGATGCATAGCAAGGAGAGGGGGAGAGTGTGTCCACGTACCCTCGTAGACCAAAAGCGGAAGCATTATGTTAACGCGGTTGATGTAGTCGAACGTCTTCACGATCCAACCAATCTAGCACCGAACTTATGGAACCTCCGAGTTCAGCGCACATTAAGCTCAATGACGTACCTCAAACTCTTGATCCAGCAGAGGGTTAAGGGAGAGTTTCGTCAGCACGACAGCGTGATGACGGTGTTGATGATGTGATCCGCGCAGGGCTTCGCCAAAGCACTACGATGATACTATCGGAGGAGTAAACGGTGGAGGGGGGCACCGCACACGGCTAAGACAATGTTCTGTCTTTGGGGTGGCCCCTGCCCCCATATATAAAGGAGGGGAGGAGGCGGCCGGCCTAGGGGGCACGCGAAGTGGGGGAGTCCCATTAGGACTCCAAATCCTAGTAGGACTCCCCTTTCCTTTTCGTAGTAGGAGAAGGGGGAAGGGAGAGAGGGAGAGGGAGAAGGAAAGAGGGGGCCGCGCCCCCACCCCTAGTCCAATTCGGTTTGGCTAGGGGGGCACGCGCCACCTGTTGACCTCCTGCCCCCTCTCTCCACTAGGGCCATGTAGGCCCAACAATATCCTGGGGGTATCCGGTAACCTCCCGGTACTCCAAAATTTATCTGAAACTTCCCAAAACCATTCCGGTGTCCGAATGTAACCTTCCAATATAAAAATCTTTACCTCTCGACCATTTCGAGAATCCTCGTCATGTCCGCGATCTCATCCGGGACTCCAAACAAACTTCGGTCACCAAAACACATAACTCATAATACAAATCGTCATCGAACGTTAAGCGGGCGTACCCTACGAGTTCGAGAACTATGTAGACATGACCTAGACACATCTCCGTGCACCCCAAGGTAATATGCAAGGAGACCCAAGCGTCCAAGCTTGGGGATGCCCCGGATGGCATCCGCTCTTTCGTTTACAAACCATCGGTATATTAGCTGGAGCTATATTTTTATTCATCACTGATATGAGTTTTGCTTGGAGCGTCGTATATTATATGAGTCTTTGCTTTGTTTGCTTTTTAGTTTGCCACAATCATTGTTGTTGCACACACCTTTTGAGAGGGGCACACAATTTTTTGCAATTCGTTAGAATACCCATGTGCTTCACTTATATCGTTTGAGCTAGTGAGTTGCTCTAGTGCTTCACTTATATCTTTTAGAGCACGACGGTATTTTAAAGAAATAGTTGCACTGTCCTGCTTCATGTATATCTTTTTGAGAGTTTAACAAATAGTAATGGCAATATGCACGGGTTATGAAATTGGTCCTGATATGATAGGTATTCAATAGGGATATAATAAAAACTCTCATGTAGATCACTGAATATGATAAGTTTGATTCCTTTCAATAGTTTTGCGATATAGAGACGACGATATGTGGGTTGTACTAGTGAATAATTTTGGTTTAGTAAGAATATTGGTGTTAAGGTTTGTGATTCCCGAAGCATGCACGTATGGTCATGCTGATTTTGCTTTGTTGCCACGCCTTCAAAGAATGTCGTTTCGTGCTGAAATTTTGCCAGCATACAAAACATTTGCCAAAGTTTAGCAAAAAAATCATATACTTTTTTGAAAAAATTTACTATTTTTTTCGATTTCACAGTTCACAGGGTGCATTTGAGCTCGGGAGCAGAATATGACTTTTGATAATTTTTTTACATTGTTACAAAGGGAGTAGTTTACAAGACGTCTCAAATCTTTTAGCATGAGAAACCGTACTTTTAGGCGACCATCATGTGTTTCCTCTATAAAGAAATATAAGATGTTTTAGATTACTACTTTAATGATTTAAAACATCCAATACTATTACTTTATGAAGGGTGTATTTCCCTACAAACAAAGGAAATCTATAGTAGCTTCAAATAAAAGGAAATCTATAGCAATCGAGCTATGACATATACACCAACTAGAAAGAGGAAAGAAAATTAGGCCAACTCAAACACGCGACCCCAAATGGACGTCCATTTTGTCCGGATTTTGTCTGTTTGGGGGTGACAATGAGGTCATGTCCGCTTGGATTTGTGGATGCGTCGCACGGCTGTATCTTCGGTTGCATCTCGCCGCTGTGCATGCAAATATGAAAAGAACAAAAGATGTACTAAATGGTAGCAGACATAGTTCACACCAGTGGCCGCGTTCATGCCAGTTCATGTCGGCCTGCAACAAAGGCAACGGTCTACAGAATGCCCACTCAAGTTTCATGCCGGCAACAAAGCCGTCGGCCGACACACTGGCCAACCTTCAAAATGGACTTGTTTTTTCCATCGGCAACAAAGCCAGTGGCCGACACACAAGTCAGCCTTCAAAATGGACAAGTTTTTGGGGTCGTCAACAAAGCCAGCGGCCGGCACACCAGCCAACCTTCAAAATGAACGACCATAGTCCACGCCGAGGTCTCACCAAGTTCACACCGTCGCGGGTGAACATCTCCTTCTGCCGGTTCGTGAACCAAGTCTTCCTCTCCGGTGACATGTTGTTCTTGTCGATGCTCATGATCACGAGTGCCACCTCTTTTGCTTTGGTGTTGGCATTGGTGGCCTCGATCTCGAGCTTCTTGGGTTGTGCGGACTCCTCGATGTCAAGCTTCCCCCTCTTCTTAGCCTCCTCCATGTCAAGCTTCTTCGTTTGGATCTCTAGGTATATCTTCATTTGCTCCTCCTCTCCTCCCTCACTTCCTTTTGGGTCATAATGTTCTCCAAAGTTCCTTGCAAGGCTATGGAAGACGCATCATGCTTCTCGTCAGCCTTCGAGCTTGTCTTGCCCCTTGGCCTCTTCAGCAAGCCTTCCTCATCAGCCACAGCCGCCTTCCCTCCTTTCTTCTTACGAGCGGCATATTGGTCTTTGAACTTGGGACAATCTTTGATGAGCGACCAACAATGCTTGAGAGTAGAGTAAACGGCTTGTTCTTGTGCCGGTCCTTGAAGGCTTCCAAAGTTTGGAAGGCTTACACAATCAAAGATGTGGCCACAATTGTAACATGGAAGGACACAAGATGCATGAAACATATAAATGGCATGCTAACAAGAAAGTGCACAAGATGAAAAAATGAGAGGTTCATACCAAGTCACCAAGTCATAGGCCACTCACGAGACGAGCTTCGACGCTCTCAAGCGCAGCACAATACTTGTTGCACTTTCATTGAATGAACCCCCATCTCTTTTGGAATGAGTTGATGCCGCTGATGCTCGAAAATTGGTAGGGGGCAAACTTCCTTCGCTCATGAAAGTTCATGTGAACTCTTGTCCAAAAGAGGGATCATTTTTTCTCGGCACCTTTCATGGGATCTTGGCCTATCTTCATCCAACTCTCGCAAATCAAAGTGTCCTACTCTTGGGTGTATGATCCCGTGTGAATTCCTTGCCTCTTCTTTTGTGCTTCGGCCCTTTGGGTGAGCTCATCAATAAACACCAATGGCTCTGCCGAAATGTCGACCTCTTCTTTCTCGTCTTCACAATACAAGTCATCATTTCATGCCATGAGTTGCCATGGTCGTCCTCATCTTCATCATGGCCGGCGAATTGAGTGTCACCATAGTGGTCGCGGCCGTCCAGGCTTTGGGTCGCGTCAGGATCAAAAACTTGGCCTTGGCCGTCGACGTGGAAGGCCTCACCACGGCCCTCGAAAATGACGTTCTCCATGAACATCGCGTAGTCAGGGTCATCGACCGTCGGCGTCGGCAGTGGCATTTCGTCGAACAACCTGTGGGCGCCGGCCATGTTGCCCGAAGGGTTCAACCCGGGCTGCTTCCTTTGCGTCCCGTCGGACGGTTGGCCAGCACCACTGTACCCCGGCGTGACGTTGAGGTCGATGACGTCCGCGGGCGTGGCCAGAGCGACCATGCTGCAGTACGACGACGTGGAGAACCGTATCTGCTCATGGCCATGCAGCGGCGGAGCACAATGCCCTGGCGTCTCGAGTGTGACGGACATGCTCGGGGTCCGGTGCTGCGGAGGACGAACGTACAACGAGCCTGTGCTCGCCGCGGCCATGGCAGCGACCGAGAGAATCGCCGGCGGGGGTCGACACAACCCTAACATAGGGCGTGCGACTTGCCGACGATGGACTCCTTGTCCTCGACGTCGACCTGGTGCAACGCGGCATGCAGTGTGGTCGCCTCGGCGGCGTAGTCGGCAGCGGCCTTCTTCTCCGCCACCTTTGTCCGTCGGTTCCTCCTCTTGGCCGATTCGGCGTCGAGCTTGGCGACCTCCGCTGGCGTGAGCTCTGACCGCGGCTTCTTGGTAGCCTTCTTCGGTGCGGGGCGAGCGGCCTGGTCGCTGGCCATGGTGGAGGGAGGGAAGCGCGTGGGAGGGTTTTCGGCGAAATGGAGGGAAAGTGGGCGGGCGTGTCCCCGACGAGGGGCCAGAGAAGGACAAGGGCGTGCATCCCGCCCGTCAACGCGCTGCCTGTTTCGACGCAAGCGCGATCAAAATTTGAACCGGAAATGGGTCGAAAGCGGATCGAAAACGGATATTGATCCGTTTGTTTCCGCAGGTTGGGCCGCTTGGTCTGTTTGTTGACCCCCAAATAGACGGATCGGACCATTTGAGGTCGCGGGGTTGCCCTTATGTGCACTGCACCGTCATTCCTTTAGGTGGGCCAAAAGAAGGACAAGATGCTCAAGCTCGCTATGGATGCCCATGACAACCAATAAGGACATGTACAATGCATAGCCTCAAGGTGATGCCTCACATGCCATGTAGGATCGGATATGACGTAAAGTAGGTTCGGATAGGGAAGCGGGATCCTCTCCAGGAGGCGGGTGCTTGAAGAGAAAAAGTGTGATCCGGTGACAAAAGCTGAAAAGGTTGAAGTGAAAAGTAGGGATGCATGTGTACTAATGTTTTTATTTTCTAGTATTTCTTAATGAGGTCCACTAGTGATAGCTTGCATTGGGGAGAAAAAATAAATGTAGATGCCTCAAATTACTTTTTGTCATGAAGCATATGTATCCATATGCCACCATTGTATATGCCCTAAAAACACCATATATAAAAGTGTGAGAATCGGTTCTTCTAGGTAATAATCAAATGGATGTAGTAGCCGGAAAGTAATCTCTCACGCTCCCGCACGCATGGAAGATGTGTAGTCATGTGTACATCACCAAACCCAACCCGAACAGCGACAAGAAAGCACCCACCCCATCATCACCAACCACACCAGACACCACTACACCGACCAACTCCTCACGCCTAATCAAGATCTATTCCGTTGTATGGATGGACCCCGCTCCCACTCACTCAGATTCATGGTGGATCGAATCGAGCTGCTCACCAAACGCAACCAGCCAGAGCTACAAGGACGGCGGCCACCCACGCGTTGGCCCACCCGTACGGCACTGCTCCTCTCAGCGCCGCCGCGCCCGAGGACGACTTGCCGGTGGCGCCGCCGGCCGCACCGGCGCCGCCCCCGTCGATGGGGGAGACGGGCGCGTTGGCGTCGATGGTGGTGCCGTTGAGGCCGGTGGTGTAGACGTCAAGCTCGATGGTGGCGTCGGCGCCGCTCGAGCTGTTGGTCTTCCACACCACGTACCCCGTCGCCATCCGGAACTTCCCCGTGCCGCCCACCACGGAGAGCTCCCGCGTGGTGGTCATGACGTCGTCGCGGCCGATGACGGCCAGCGTGCTGCCGTTGTAGTCCCCCGTGGTGAGCAGCAGGTTCACGCACATCATCAGCACCATGCCCGACTGCGACGACATCATGTAGAACCCCTGCGCGCGCCCCACGGGCGCCGACGTCGGCGACGAGGACTCCGTCAGCGCGTCGTCGATGACGGTCGTGTCGCCGAAGGCCACGCCCGGGAGGGCGTTGGACGACGAGGCAGGACCCTTGATGACCTGCACCGCCGTCGGGTTGCTGCCGGAGACCACGTCGTGGAGGAAGAAGTGGAGGTGCGTGTCCGCCGCGCAGGTGGTGAGCAGGAGGAGGGAGAGGAGGACAGCGGCGTGAGGAGCCATGATAGGATAGCGGGTGGGTTCTGCTTGTGAGGGTGAAATCTTGGAGGCTGAGGGGGTGAATTAATAGATGGATAAAAGCAGAGGGAGTTGGTGCAGACACGCAGAGAAAGGGACGATGCAATGACTATCGCTAGCTTGGTACTTTAGTTTTTTTTTTTTGAGGGAGCTTGGTACTTTAGTTGGTTGCTGTGAATGATATGCGAAGGAATAATTAATTAGACTGTAATATTATAAAGATAGTATTTTCTCCGTCCGAAAATACTCGTCGGAGAAATGGATGTATCTAGACATATTTTAGTTCTACATACATCCCTTTTTATCAATTTCTCCGACAAATATTTTTGAACGGAGGGAGTACCATGTAGTAACAATGTCGTTGAGCTAGCTAAGAGCAACTCTAACAGAATTGTCAAATGGCCCAATCCCCGTAATAACCGATAATATGGTGATTTTGGGACAAATTGACACTCTAACAAAGTCATTAGAGCAACTCCAACGTGCCGACCCAAATGGACGGCGCATTTGTCCTTTTTTTGTCCGTTTGGGTTGGCCGCCCGCCCGGCGTCCACCCTCTTTTAGATTTGGGTCGGCAGTGCGTCCAACGCGCCAACCCGTTTCATGTCCGTACTCAACATTTTGAAAAAAAGGTCCGCGGCCGATCATGTCAGCGGTCATGTCTCATGCCGGCACCATGCCAGCGCCGGCTAAAATGCCGGCTTTAGAAAATATCACCACAGTTCATGCTGGCGCACTCGCCAGCCGACCGTCACACATGCCAGCACACAAAAAAAGGTGGGACTTGAGTTCGACCACGCCATCGCGGCTCCCGTGGTCATGTCAGCACACCTGCCTGCATACAAAAAAGATGGCGTTCGCCGCCATAGATCACTCGTCGTCGGACTTGAGCATGTCAGCCTGCATCTTCTCGAACCACGGCCACTTCCTTGGCGACACTGTGTTGAGATCCACCTTCATGATCTCCACCCCGATCATCATGCTCGCGAGAGCCACTTCTTTCGCCTTGGTCTTGGTGTTGGCGGCCTCGATCTCTAGCATCTTGGCTTGCTTCTCCGCCTCCAGCTCGAACATCTTGGCTTGCTTCTCCGTGTCCATCTCAAGCCTCCTCCTTTGGATCTCCATGAAAGCGTCCATTTGCTCCGCCTTGAAACGCGGGTGCTCCTCCTCCCTTGAGTCCTTCTTGGTCATCATGCCCTTCACGCTTGCGATCAAGGCGTTGGATGCCGCATCCCGCTTGTCCTCCTTCTTGGAGTTGGTCTTCCCTCGCGGCCGTGCCGGCTCGCCCTCCCCAACATCCTACACGGCTTGCTTCCCCCCACGCGACTTGAGTGCGGCATATTGCGCCTTGAACTTCTCCTCGTCCTTGATGACCCAAAAGCAATGGGAGAGATTGAAGCACTTGCCATTGTGTTGAACCTTGAATGCCTCCAAAGCTTGAAATGTCTACAAAATATTTGCATGCAAGCATATGGCAAATGATATGCAAATGAACACGCAAGCATGAACTTGATGACACAAAAGAAGGCCGCTTTCTAGCATACCATGTCTTACATGTCGATGCCGCTCACGGGGCGGGCCTTGATGCTCTCAAGAGTGGCGCAAAACTTGTTGCACTCTTGTTGGATCACCCTCCATCGCTTGGAAATGGACACCCACCCGCGCGTGCTCACAAATTGGTAAGGCAGAAACTTCTTGCGCTCATGAAACTCCCGGTGGATACGAATCCAAAAGGTTGAATGCTTTTGCTCGGCGCCCGTCTTGGGGTCTTGTCCAATGTCTCGCCAACACTCACAAAGAAGCTTGTCTTCAGCCGCCGTGTATGCCTTCGTGCGCTTGCTCTTGCGCTTCGGCTTAGGACCGGCGGCTTGGTTGGCGAGCTCATCCTCGAACAAAGGCTCCACTTCGATGTCTCACTCGTCCTCTTCCTCTAGCCTGTAGTCGTCCGAGAACTCATGGTCGAGTGGGAAGCCATCCAGGTCGATGTCGACCTGATCACGCATGAAGGCCGCCTGATCGGGATCATAGCCAGCGGCCGGCGTGAACGCCCCGCGGCCGTCCTGGCTTTATGTCTCGTCGGGATCATAGCCAGCAACCGACACACCGCTCTCGAAGATGAGCTTCTGCATGTAGTCCTCGTCGTCGGCTGACGGCATTCCCTCGAACAGGTTGCAGGCGTCCGGGAGCACGCCGGCCGGCGTCTGCCGCGTGCGTTTCCTCGCGTCGTCGGATGACAAGCCACCTGCCACCGGGGTGGCGTCGAGGTCGATGGGCACGCGCGCGAGCGTGGATGGCGTGACCACGCTCACGTCGGGCGAGCACTCCCCCGAGAGGCGGGAGGCCTGCGGGTAGATGTGGAAGCCGGGCACCGGGTTGCAAGCCGACGCGCGGGGCGAGTCGGGCAGCACCATCCGAGGAAACACCGATGAGCCAGTGCTGGCCACGACGACGACGGCTTGGACGAGGCCGTGCTGGCTAGGGTTTAACCTTAGCATGTAGAGTGCCTCCCTCGTTGCCGCCGCGACACGCTGACCTCCTGCTGCGCTGCGGCGGCCTCATCCCTCGCGTCCGCAGCATGCCTCCGACCCTTCCTCTTGGCTGACTCCCTTGCCCGTTGTTTGGGCGTCAACGGCTTCTTTGGCTTGGTCACGACGGTGGTCTTGCACGGGGCACGAGGCTTGCCTTTCCCGGAGGGGGCGGCGGCGCCGGACGAGGCGAGGGAGGCGAGACCGGCGGCGGCCTCGAGGTCGATGGCGTCTTCCATGGCGGGTGTGGGACGGGAGCGCGCGGGCGGGAGGGTTTTTGGGGGAAATGGTGGTGGCTGCCACCGACCGGCGGGCCCGGGGATAGGAGTAGGCGTGTGCGCGTCCGTCTTGTTAGGGAGCGCAGTAATTTAAAAAAAATCCTACGCATAGCAAGATCCATCTAGGTGATGCATAGCAATGAGAGGGGAGAGTGTTGTCCATGAAGGAAATATGCCCTAGAGGCAATAATAAAGTTATTATTTATTTCCTTATTTCATGATAAATGTTTATTATTCATGCTAGAATTGTATTAACCGGAAACATAATACATGTGTGAATACATAGACAAACATAGTGTCACTAGTATGCCTCTACTTGACTAGCTCGTTTATCAGAGATGGTTATGTTTCCTAGCCATGGACAAAAGAGTTGTCATTTGATTAACGGGGTCACATCATTAGGAGAATGATGTGATTGACTTGACCCATTCCGTTAGCTTAGCACTTGATCGTTTAGTATTCTGCTATTGCTTCCTTCATGACTTATACATGTTCCTGTAACTATGAGAATTGTGTAACTCCCGTTTACCGGAGGAACACTTTGGGTACTACCAAACGTCACAACGTAACTGGGTGATTATAAAGGAGTACTACATGTGTCTCCGAAGGTACATGTTGAGTTAGCATAATTCGAGATTAGGTTTTGTCACTCCGATTGTCGGAGAGGTATCTCTGGGCCCTCTCGGCAATACTCATCACCTAAGCCTTGCAAGCATGTAACTAATGAGTTAGTTATAAGATGAAGTATTACAGAACGAGTAAAGAGACTTGTCGATAACGAGATTGAACTAGGTATTGGATACCGACGATCGAATCTCGGACAAGTAACATACCGATGACAAAGGGAACAACGTATGTTGTTATGCGGTTTGACCGATAAAGATCTTCGTAGAATATGTAGGAACCAATATGGGCATCCAGGTCCCGCTATTGGTTATTGACCAGAGATGTGTCTCAGTCATGTCTACATCGTTCTCGAACCGTAGGGTCCGCACGCTTAAGGTTTCGATGACAATTATATTATGAGTTTATGTATTTTGATGTACCGAAGGTTGTTCGGAGTCCCGGATATGATTACGGACATGACGAGGAGTCTCGAAATGGTCGAGACATAAAGATTGATATATTGGACGGATATATTTGGACACCGGAAAGGTTCCGGAGAAGTTTGGAGCCCCGGGAGGTTACAGGAACCCCCCGGGAGGTATGTGGGCCTTATTGGGCCCATGTAGGAGGAAGAGAGAAGGAGCAAGGGAAGGGGGCACGCCCCCCCAAGCCCAATCCGAATTGGGGAGGGGGGCCGGCCCCCCCTTTCCTTTCTCCTTCCCCCTCTTCCTATTACTACTACTAGTACTACTTCCTAATACTAGTACTCTTTCCTTCCCCCTCCAAATAAGATAAGGAAAAGAGAGGGAAACCTACTTGGAGTAGGTTTCCCCCTCCTCATGGCGCGCCCCCCCTAGGGCCGGCCACCTCCTCCCTCCCTCCTTTATATACGGGGGTAGGGGGCACCCTAGGACACAGAAGTTGATCATTGATCGTTCCTTAGTCGTGTGCGGTGCCCCCCTCCACGATATTACACCTCGGTCATATTGTAGCGGTGCTTAGGCGAAGCCCTGCAACAGGAGAACATCAAGATCGTCACCACGCCGTCGTGCTGACGGAACTCCCCCTCGGCGCCTCTGCTGGATCGGAGATCGAGGGTGCGTCATCGAGCTGTACGCGTGTCAAGAACTCGGAGGTGCCGGAGTAACGGTACTTGGATCGGTTGAACCAGAGGACGTACGACTACTTCCTCTACGTTGCGTCAACGCTTCCGCTTCGGTCTACAAGGGTACGTAGACAACACTCTCCCCTCGTTGCTATATCATCACCATGATCTTGCGTGTGCGTAGGAAATTTTTTGAAATTACTACGTTCCCCAACAGTGGCATCCGAGCCTAGGTTTTATGCGTTGATGTTATATGCACGAGTAGAACACAAGTGAGTTGTGGACGATATAAGTCATACTGCCTACCAGCATGTCATACTTTGGTTCAGCGGTATTGTGAGATGAAGCGGCCCGGACCGACATTACGCGTAGGCTTACGTGAGACTGGTTTCACCGTTACGAGCACTCGTGCTTAAAGGTGGCTGGCGGGTGTCTGTCTCTCTCACTTTAGTTGAAGCGAGTGTGGCTACGCCCGGTCCTTGTGAAGGTTAAAACGGAGTCTATTTGACAAACTATCGTTGTGGTTTTGATGCGTAGGTGAGATTGGTTCTTGCTTAAGCCCGTAGCAGCCACGTAAAATTTGCAACAACAAAGTAGAGGACGTCTAACTTGTTTTTGCAGGGCATGTTGTGATGTGATATGGCCAAGACATGATGCTATATTTTATTGTATGAGATGATCATGTTTTGTAACCGAAGTTATCGGCAACTGGCAGGAGCCATATGGTTGTCGCTTTATTGTATGAAATGCAAACGCCCTGTAATTGCTTTACTTTATCACTAAGCGGTAGCGATAGTCGTAGAAGCAATAGATGGCGTAACGACAACGATGCTACGATGGAGATCAAGGTGTCGCGCCGGTGACGATGGTGATCATGACGGTGCTTCGAAGATGGAGATCACAAGCACAAGATGATGATGGCCATATCATATCACTTATATTGATTGCATGTGATGTTTATCCTTTATGCATCTTATCTTGCTTTGATTGACGGTAGCATTTTAAGATGATCTCTCACTAATTATCAAGAAGTGTTCTCCCTGAGTATGCACCGTTGCGAAAGTTCTTCGTGCTGAGACACCACGTGATGATCGGGTGTGATAGGCTCTACGTTCAAATACAACGGGTGCAAAACAGTTGCACACGCGGAATACTCAGGTTATACTTGACGAGCCTAGCATATACAGATATGGCCTCGGAACACGGAGACCGAAAGGTCGAGCGTGAATCATATAGTAGATATGATCAACATAGCGATGTTCACCATTGAAACTACTCCATCTCACGTGATGATCGGACATGGTTTAGTTGATTTGGATCACGTGATCACTTAGATGACTAGAGAGATGTCTGTCTAAGTGGGAGTTCTTAAGTAATATGATTAATTGAACTTAAATTTATCATGAACTTAGTCCTGGTAGTATTTTGCAAATTATGTTGTAGATCAATAGCTCGCGTTGTTGCTTTCATATGTTTATTTTGATATGTTCCTAGAGAAAACTGTGTTGAAAAATGTTAGTAGCAATGTCGCGGATTTGATCCGTGATCTGAGGTTAATCCTCATTGCTGCACAGAAGAATTATGTCCTTGATGCACCGCTAGGTGACAGACCTATTGCAAGAGCAGATGTAGACGTTATGAACGTTTGGCTAGCTCAATATGATGACTACTTGATAGTTTAGTGCACCATGCTTAACGGCTTAGAATCGGGACTTCAAAGACGTTTTGAACGTCATGGACCATATGAGATGTTCCAGGAATTGAAGTTAATATTTCAAGCAAATACACGAGTTGAGAGATATGAAGTCTTCAACAAGTTCTATAGCTAAAAGATGGAGGAGAATCGCTCAACTAGTGAGCAAGTGCTCAGATTGTCTGGGTACTACAATCGCTTGAATCAAGTGGGAGTTAATCTTCCAGATAATATAGTGATTGACAGAATTCTCTAGTCACCATCACTAAGTTACTAGAACTTCGTGATGAACTATAGTATGCAAGGGATGACAAAAACGATTCCCGAGCTCTTCGTGATGTTGAAATCGACGAAGGTAGAAATCAAGAAACAGCATCAAGTGTTGATGGTTAACAAGACCACTAGTTTCAAGAGAAGGGCAAAGGGAAAGAAAGGTAACTTCAAGTGGAAAGACAAGCAAGTTGTCACTCCTGCGAAGAAGCCCAAAGCTGGACCATAGCCTGAAACTGAGTGCTTACACTGCAAAGGAAATAGTCACTGGAAGCGGAAATGCCCTGAATATTTGGTAGATAAGAAGGATGGCAAAGTGAACAAGGGTATATTTGATATACAGGTTATTAATGTGTGCCTTGCTAGTGTTTATAGTAGACCCTGAGTATTTGATACTTGTTCAGTTGCTAAGATTAGTAACTCGAAACAGGAGTTACAGAATAAACAGAGACTAGTTGAAGGGGAAGTGACGATGAGTGTTGGAAGTAGTTCCAAGATTGATATGATCATCATCGCACACTCCCTATACTTTCGGTATTAGTGTTAAACCTAAATAAATGTTATTTGACGTTTGCGTTGAGCATGAATATGATTTGATCATGTTTATTGCAATACGGTTATTCATTTAAAGTTAGAGAATAAACTGTTATTCTGTTTACATGAATAAAACCTTCAATGGTCATACACCCAATGAAAATAGTTTGTTGGATCTCGATCGTAGTGATACACATATTCATTATATTGATGCCTAAAGATGCAAAGTTAATAATGATAGTGCAACTTATTTGTGGCACTGCTGTTTGGGTCATATTGGTGTAAAACGCATGAAGAAACTCCATAAAGATGGATTTTCGGAATCACTTGGTTATGAATCATTTGATGCTTGCAAACCGTGCCTTTTGGGAAAGATGACTAAAACTCCGTTCTTCGGAACAATGGAGTGAGCTACTGACTTGTTGGAAATAATACATACTGATGTATGCAGACCAATGAGTATGAAGGCTCGTGGCAAGTATCGTTATTTTCTGACCTTCACAAGATGATTTGAGCAGATATGGGTATATCTACTTGATGAAACATAAGTCTGAAATAGTTGAAAGGTTCAAAGAATTTCAGAGTGAAGTGGAAAAATCATCGTAACAAGAAAATAAAGTTTCTGCGATCTGATTACGGAGACGAATATTTGAGTTACGAGTTTGGTCTTCAACTAAAACAATGTGAAATAGTTTCACAGTTCACGCCAACGGAACACCACAACATTATGGTGTGTCCGAACGTCGTAATCGTACTTTATTGGATATGGTGCGATCTATGATGTTTCTTGCTGATTTACCATTGTCGTTTTGGGGTTATGCATTAGAGACAGCTGCATTCACGTTTAAAATAGGGCACCATCTAAATCCGTTGAGACGACACCGCATGAACTATGGTTTAGCAGTAAACCTAAGCTGTTGTTTCTTAAAGTTTGGAGTTGCGATGCTTATATGAAAAAGTTTTTTTCAACTTGATAAGCTCGAACCCAAATCGGAGAAGTGCGTCTTCATAGAATACCCAAAGGAAATTGTTGGGTACACCTTCTATCACAGATCCGAAGGAAAATTTGTTGCTGATAATAGATCCTTTCTAGAGAAGGAGTTTCTCTCGAAAGAAGTGAGTGGGAGGAAAGTAGAGCTTGATAAGGTAATTTGTACCTTCTCCCGAATTGGAAAATAGTTCATCACTGAAATCAGTTCCAGTGATTCCTACACCAATTAGTGAGGAAGCTAATGATGATGATCATGAAACTTCAGATCAAGTTACTACAGAACCTCGTAGGTCTTCCAAAGTACGGTCCGCACCAGTGTGGTACGGTAATCCTGTTCTGAAAGTCATGTTACTAGACCATGATAAACCTACAGGAAGCGATGATGAGCCCAGATTCCGCGAAATGGCTTAAGGCCATAAAATCTGAGATATGATCCATGTATGAAAACAAAGTATGGACTTTGATTGACTTGCTCGATGATCAGCAAGCCATGTTAAATAAATGGATCTTTAAGAAGAAGACTGACGCTGATGGTAATGTTACTGTCTACAAAGCTCGACTTGTTGCAAAAGGTTTTCGACAACTTCAAGGGGTTGACTACGATGAGACTTTCTCACCCGTAGTGATGCTTAAGTCTATCCGAATCATGTTGGCTATTGCTGCATTTCATGATTATGAAATTTGGCAAATGGATGTCAAGACTGCATTCTTGAATGGATTTCTAGAAGAAGAGTTGTATATGATGCAACCTGAAGGTTTTGTTGATCCAAAAAGTGCTGACAAAGTGTGCAAGCTCCAACGTTCCATTTATGGACTGGTGCAAGCATCTCGGAGTTGGAATAAACGTTTTGATAGTGTGATCAAAGCATATGGTTTTATACAGACTTTTCGATGAAGCCTGTATTTACAATAAAGTGAGTGGGAGCACTACAGCCTTTCTGATTAGTATATGTGAGTGACATATTGTTGATCAGAAATGATGTAGAATTTTTCTGCAAAGCATAAAGGAGTGTTTTAAAGGAGTTCTTTAAAAAGAAAAAAAACCTCAGTAAAAGCTACTTACATATTGAGCATCAAGATCTATTGAGATAGATCAAGACGCTTGATAAGATTTTCAATGAGTACATACCTTGGCAAGATTTTGAAATAGTTCAAAATGGAACAGTCAAAGAAAGAGTTCTTGCCTGTGTTGCAAAGGTATTGAGTAAGACTCAAATCCCGACCACAGCAGAAAATAGAAAGAGAATGAAAAGTCATTCCCTATGCCTCAGTCATAGGTTCTATAAAGTATGCTATGTACCAGACCTATTGTATACCTTGCTCTGAATTTGGCAAGGGAGTACAATAGTGATCTAGGAGTAGATCACTGGACATTGGTCAAGAATATCCTTAGTAAGGACTAAGGAGATGTTTCTCGATTATGGAGGTGATAAAAGAGTTTATTGTAAAAGTTACATCAGTGCAAACTTTTACACTGATCCAGATGACTCTAAGTCTCAACCTGAATACATATTAAAAGTGGGAGCAATTAGCTAGAGTAGCTACGTGCAGAGCATTGTGGACATAAAATATTTGCAAAATACATACGGCTCTGAATGTGACAGACCCGTTGACTAAGCTTCTCTCACGAGCAAAACATGATCACACCTTAGTACTCTTTGGGTGTTAATCACATAGCGATGTGAACTAGATTATTGACTCTAGTAAACCCTTTGGGTGTTGGTCACATGATGATGTGAACTATGGGTGTTAATCATATACAGATATGAATATTGGTGTTAAATCACATGGTGATGTGAACTAGATTATTGACTCTAGTGCAAGTGGGAGACTGAAGGAAATATGCCCTAGAGGCAATAATAAAGTTATTATTTATTTCCTTATTTCATGATAAATGTTTATTATTCATGCTAGAATTGTATTAACCGGAAACATAATACATGTGTGAATACATAGACAAACATAGTGTCACTAGTATGCCTCTACTTGACTAGCTCGTTTATCAGAGATGGTTATGTTTCCTAGCCATGGACAAAAGAGTTGTCATTTGATTAACGGGGTCACATCATTAGGAGAATGATGTGATTGACTTGACCCATTCCGTTAGCTTAGCACTTGATCGTTTAGTATTCTGCTATTGCTTCCTTCATGACTTATACATGTTCCTGTAACTATGAGAATTGTGTAACTCCCGTTTACCGGAGGAACACTTTGGGTACTACCAAACGTCACAACGTAACTGGGTGATTATAAAGGAGTACTACAGGTGTCTCCGAAGGTACATGTTGAGTTAGCATAATTCGAGATTAGGTTTTGTCACTCCGATTGTCGGAGAGGTATCTCTGGGCCCTCTCGGCAATACTCATCACCTAAGCCTTGCAAGCATGTAACTAATGAGTTAGTTATAAGATGAAGTATTACAGAACGAGTAAAGAGACTTGTCGATAACGAGATTGAACTAGGTATTGGATACCGATGATCGAATCTCGGACAAGTAACATACCGATGACAAAGGGAACAACGTATGTTGTTATGCGGTTTGACCGATAAAGATCTTCGTAGAATATGTAGGAACCAATATGGGCATCCAGGTCCCGCTATTGGTTATTGACCAGAGATGTGTCTCAGTCATGTCTACATCGTTCTCGAACCGTAGGGTCCGCACGCTTAAGGTTTCGATGACAATTATATTATCAGTTTATGTATTTTGGTGTACCGAAGGTTGTTCGGAGTCCCGGATATGATTACGGACATGACGAGGAGTCTCGAAATGGTCGAGACATAAAGATTGATATATTGGACGGATATATTTGGACACCGGAAAGGTTCCGGAGAAGTTTGGAGCCCCGGGAGGTTACCGGAACCCCCCGGGAGGTATATGGGCCTTATTGGGCCCATGTAGGAGGAAGAGAGAAGGAGCAAGGGAAGGGGGCGCCCCCCCCCCCAAGCCCAATCCGAATTGGGGAGGGGGGCCGGCCCCCCCTTTCCTTTCTCCTTCCCCCTCTTCCTATTACTACTACTAGTACTACTTCCTAATACTAGTACTCTTTCCTTCCCCCTCCAAATAAGATAAGGAAAAAAGAGGGAAACCTACTTGGAGTAGGTTTCCCCCTCCTCATGGGCGCCCCCCCTAGGGCCGGCCACCTCCTCCCTCCCTCCTTTATATACGGGGGTAGGGGGGCACCCTAGGACACAGAAGTTGATCATTGATCGTTCCTTAGCCGTGTGCGGTGCCCCCCTCCACGATATTACACCTTGGTCATATTGTAGCGGTGCTTAGGCAAAGCCCTGCAACAGGAGAACATCAAGATCGTCACCACGCCGTCGTGCTGACGGAACTCCCCCTCGGCGCCTCTGCTGGATCGGAGATCGAGGGTGCGTCATCGAGTTGTACGCGTGTCAAGAACTCGGAGGTGCCGGAGTAACGGTACTTGGATCGGTTGAACCGGAGGACGTACGACTACTTCCTCTATGTTGCGTCAACGCTTCCGCTTCGGTCTACAAGGGTACGTAGACAACACTCTCCCCTCGTTGCTATATCATCACCATGATCTTGCGTGTGCGTAGGAAATTTTTTGAAATTACTACGTTCCCCAACAGTCCATGTACCCTAGTAGACCGAAAGCGAAAGCGCTATGACAATGCGGTTGATGTAGTCGTACGTCTTCACGATCCGACCGATCCTAGTACCGAAAGTACGACACCTCCGCGATCTGCACACGTTTGGCTCGGTGACGTCCCATGAACTCTAGATCCAGCTGAGGTTGAGGGAGAGCTTCGTCAGCACGACGGCGTGATGACATTGATGATGAAGTTACCGACGCAAGGCTTCGCCTAAGCACTACAACGATATGACCGAGGTGGAAATCTATGGAGGGGGCACCGCACACGACTAAACAATGAACTTGTGTGTCTATGTGGTGCCCCCCCGTATATAAAGGAGGGGAGGAGGAGGCTGGCCGGCCCTAATGGCGCACCAAGGGGGGAGGAATCCTCCTCCTAGTAGGAGTAGGATTCCTCCTTTCCTAGTCCTACTAGGAGGGGGAAGGAAGGAGAGGGGGAGGGAGAGGGAAAGAGGGGCCGCGCCCCCGTCCCCTAGTCCAATTCGGACTCCCTTGAGGGGGGCGCCACCTCCTGGCTGCTGTCCTCTCTCTCCCCTAAAGCCCACTAATGGCCCAATAACTTCCCGAGGGGGTTCCGATAACCCTCCGGCACTCCGTTTTTATCTGAAACCTCCCGGAACATTTCCGGTGTACGAACATAGCTGCCAGTATATCAATCTTTATGTCTCAACCATTTCAAGACTCTTCATCATATCCGTGATGACATCCGGGACTCCGAACTACCTTCGGTACATCAAAACACATAAAGTCGTAATACCGATCGTCACCGAACGTTAAGCGTGCGGACCCTACTGGTTCGAGAACTATGTAGACATGACCGAGACACATCTCCGGTCAATAACCAATAGCAGAACCTGGATGCTCATATTGGCTCCTACATATTCTACAAAGATCTTTATCGGTCAAACCGTATAACAACATACATTGTTTCCTTTGTCATCGGTATGTTACTTGCCCGAGATTCGATCATCGGTATCCTCATACGTAGTTCAACCTCGTTACCGGAAAGTCTCTTTACTAGTTCCTAATGCATCATCCCGCAACTAACTCATTAGTCACAATGCTTGCAAGGCTTATAGTGATGTGCATTACCGAGAGGGCCCAGAGATACCTCTCCGATACATGGAGTGACAAATCCTAATCTCGATATATGCCAACTCAACAAACACCTTCGGAGACACCCGTAGAGCATCTTTATAATCACCCAGTTATGTTGTGATGTTTGATAGCACACAAAGTGTTCCTCCGGTATTTGGGAGTTGCATAATCTCATAGTCAGAGGAACATGTATAAGTCATGAAGAAAGCAGTAGCAATGAAACTGAAATGATCATAATGCTAAGCTACCAAATGGGTCTTGTCCATCACATCATTTCTAATGATGTGATCCCGTTCATCAAATGACAACACATGTCTATGGTTAGGAAACTTAACCATCTTTGATTAACAAGTAGTCAAGTAGAGCTATACTAGGGACACTCTGTTTGTCTATGTATTCACATGTACTAAGTTTCCGGTTAATACAATTCTAGAATGAATAATAAACATTTATCATGAAATAAGGAAATAAATAATAACTTTATTATTGCCTCTAGGGCATATTTTCTTCAGTCTCCCACTTGCACTAGAGTCAATAATCTAGTTCACATCTCTATGCGATTTAACACCAATAGTTCACATCACCATGTGATTAACACCCATAGTTCACATCATCATGTGACCAACACTCAAAGTGTTTACTAGAGTCAGTCATCTAGTTCACATCGCCATGTTATTAACACCCAAAGATTACTAAGGTGTGATCATGTTTTGCTTGTGAGAGAAGTTTAGTCAACGGGTCTGCCACATTCAGATTCGTATGTATTTTGCAAATTTCTATGTCTACATTGCTCTGCACGGAGCTACTCTAGCTGATTTCTCCCACTTTCAATTATGTATCCAGATTGTGACTTAGAGTCATCCAGATCGGTGTCAAAGCTTGCATTGACGTAACTCTTTACGACGAACTCTTTATCACCTCCATAACCGATAAATATTTCCTTAGTCCTCTAAGGATAATTTTGACCGCTGTCCAGTGATCTACTCCTAGATCACTATTGTACTCCCTTGCCAAACTCAGGGCAGGGTATACAATAGGTCTGGTACATAGCATGGCATACTTTATAGAACCTATGGCTGAGGCTTAGGGAATGACTTTTATTCTCTCTCTATCTTCTGTCGTGGTCGGGCTATGAGTCTTACTCAACTTCACACTTTGCAACACAGGCAAGAACTCCTTCTTTGACTGTTCCATTTTGAACTTACTTCAAAAACTTGTCATGGTATGTACTCATTGAAAAAACTTATCAAGCGTCTTGACCTATCTCCATAGATCTTGATGCTCAATATGTAAGCTGCTTCACCAAGGTCTTTCTTTGAAAAACTCCTTTCAAACACTCCTTTGTGCTTTCTAGAAAATTCTACATCATTTCCGATCAACAATATGTCATTCACATATACTTATCAGAAAGGCTGTAGTGCTCCCACTCACTTTCTTGTAAATATAGGCTTCACCGCAAGTCTGTAAAAAACTATATGCTTTGATCACACCATCAAAGTGTACATTCCAACTCCGAGATTCTTGCACCAGTCCATAAATGGATCACTAGTGCTTACACACTTTGTTAGCATCTTTCGGATTGAAAAAACCTTCTGGTTGCATCATATACAACTCTTCTTTAAGAAATCCATTAAGGAATGCAGTTTTGACATCCATTTGCCAAATTTCATAAAATGCGGCATTTGCTAACATGATTCGGACAGACTTTAAGCATAGATACGAGTGAGAAACTCTCATCGTAGTCAACACCTTGAACTTGTTGAAAACCTTTTGCGACAATCCTAGCTTTGCAGATAGTAACACTACTATCAGCATCCGTCTTCCTCTTGAAGATCCATTTAATCTCAATGGCTCACCGATCATCGGGCAAGTCAATCAAAGTCCACACTTTGTTCTCATACATGGATCCCATCTCAGATTTCATGGCCTCAAGCCATTTCATGGAATCTGGGCTCATCATCGCTTCCTCATAGTTTGTAGGTTCGTCATGGTCTAGTAACATGACTTCCAGAACAGGATTACCGTACCACTCTGGTGCGGAACATGCTCCGATTGACCTACAAGGTTCGATAGTAACTTGATCTGAAGTTTCATGATCATCATCATTAGCTTCCTCACTAATTGGTGTAGGAACCACTGGAACTGGTTTCTGTGATGAACTACTTTCCAATTCGGGAGAAGGTACAATTACCTCATCAATTTCTACTTTCCTCCCACTCACTTCTTTCGAGAGAAACTCCTTTGTCATAAAGGATCCATTCTTAGCAACAAATATCTTGCCTTCGGATCTGTGATAGAAGGTGTAACCAACAATTTCATTTGGCTATCCTATGAAGATGCACTTCTCTGATTTGGGTTCGAGCTTATCAGATTGAAACTTTTTCAAATAAGCATCGCCGCCCCAAACTTTAAGAAATGACAGCTCAAGTTTCTTGCCAAACCATAGTTAATATGGTGTTGTCTCAACGGATTTAGATGGTGCCCTATTTAACGTGAATGCAGTTGTCTCTAATGCATAACCCCAAAATGATAGTGGTAAATCGGTAAGAGACATCATAAATCACACCATATCTAATAAAGTACGGTTATGACGTTCGGACACACCATTACGCTGTGGTGTTCCAGGTGGCGTGAGTTGTGAAACTATTCCACATTGTTTCAAATGAAGACCAAAATCGTAACTCAAATATTTGTCTCCGTGATCAGATTGTAGAAACTTTATTTTCTTGTTACGATGATTTTCCACTTCACTCTGAAATTCTTTGAACTTTTTAAATGTTTTAGACTTATGTTTCATCAAGTAGATATACACATATCTGCCCAAATTATCTATGAAGCTCAGAAAATAACGGTACCCGCCGCGAGCCTCAACACTCATCGGACTGCATACATCAGTATATATTATTTCCAATAAGTCAGTTGCTCGCTCCATTGTTCCGGAGAACGGAGTCTTGGTCATCTTGCCCATGAGGCATGGTTCGCAAGCATCAAGTGATTCCAAAAGCCCATCAGCATGGATTTTCTTCATGCGCTTTACACCAATATGACCTAAACGGCAGTGCCACAAATAAGTTGCACTATCATTATTAACTTTGCATCTTTTGGCTTCAATATTATGAATATGTGTATCACTACGATTGAGATTCAGTAAACCATTTATATTAAGTGTATGACCATAGAAGGTTTTATTCATGTAAATAGAACAACAATCATTCTCTGACTTAAATGAATAACTGCATTGCAATAAACATGATCCAATCATATTTATGCTCAACGCAAACACCTAATAACATTTATTTTAGGTTCAACACTAATCCCGAAGGTAAAGGGAGTGTGCGATGGTGATCTTATCAACCTTGGAATCACTTCCAACTCACATCATCACCTCGCCCTTAACTAGTCTATGTTTATTTTGCAACTCCCGTTTCGAGTTACTACTCTTAGCAATTGAGCCAGTATCAAATACTGAGGGGTTGCTATAAACACTAGTAAAGTACACATCAATAACATGTATATCAAATATACCTTTGGTCACTTTGCCATCCTTCTTATCCGCCAAGTATCTAGGGCAGTTCCACTTCCAGTGATCATTTCCTTTGCAGTTAGAAGCACTCAATTTCAGGCTTGGGTCTAGCTTTGGGCTTCTTCATGGGAGTGGCAACTTGCTTGCCATTCGTCTTCAAGTTACCTTTCTTTCCCTTGCCCTTTTACTTGAAACTAGTGGTCTTGTCAACCATCAACACTTGATGCTTTTCTTGGTTTCTACCTTCGCCAATTTCAGCATCGCGAAGAGCTTGGGAATCGTTTATGTTATCCCTTGCATATTATAGTTCATCACAAAGTTCTAGTAACTTGGTGATGGTGACTAGAGAACTCTGTCAATCACTATCTTATCTGGAAGATTAACTCCCACTTCATTCAAGTGACTGTAGTACTCAAATATTCTAAGCACATGCTCACTAGCTGAGCTATTCTCCTCCATCTTGTAGGCAAAGTACTTTGTCAAAGGTCTCATACCTCTTAACACGGGCATGAGTATGAAATACCAATTTCAACTCTTTAGAACATCTTATATGCTCCATGGCATTCAAAACATTTTTGAAGTCCCGGTTCTAAGCCGTAAAGCATGGTGCACTAAACTATTAAGTAGTCATCATACCGAGCTTTGTCAAACATCATAACGTGTGCATCTGCTCCTGCAATAGGTCTGACACCTAGCGGTGCATCAAGGACATAATTCTTCTGTGCAGAAATGAGGATAATCCTCAGATCACGTACCAAGTCCGCATCATTGCTACTATCATCTTTCAACTTATTTTTCTCTAGGAACATATCAAAAATAAACTGGAAGCTACATCGCAAGCTATTGATCTACAACATACAAATGCAAATACTATGAGGACTAAGTTCATGATAAATATAAAGTTCAATTAATCATATTACTTAAGAACTCCCACTTAGATAGACATCTCTCGAGTCATCTAAATGATCACGTGATCCATATCAACTAAGCCATGTCCGATCATCACGTGAGATGGAATAGCTTTCAATGGTGAACATCACTATGTTGATCATATCTACTATATGATTCACGTTCGACCTTTTGGTCTCCAGTGTTCCGAGGCCATATCTGCATATGCTAGGCTCGTCAAGTTTAACCAGAGTATTCTGCACATGCAAAACTGGCTTGCACCCGTTGTATGTGAACATAGAGCTTATCACACCCGATCATCACGTGGTGTCTCAGCACGAAGAACTGTCGCAACAGTGCATACTCAGGGAGAACACTTATACCTTGAAATTTTTAGTAAGGGGTCATCTTATAAAGCTACTGCCAAACTAAGCAAAATAAGATGTATAAAAGATAAACATCACATGCAATCAAAATATGTGGCATGATATGGCCATCATCACCTTGTGCCTTTGATCTCCATCTCCAAAGTACCATATGATCTCCATCGTCACCGGCATGACACCATGATCTCCATCATCTTGATCTCTATCAACGTGTCGTCACATGGTCGTCTCGCCAACTATTGCTTTTGCAACTATTGCTATCGCATAGCGATAAAGTAAAGCAATTATATGGTGCTTGCATCTTATGCAATAAAGAGACAACCATAAGGCTCCTGCCAGTTGCCGATAACTTTAACAAAACATGATCATCTCATACAACAATTTATATCTCATCACGTCTTGACCATATCACATCACAACATGCCCTGCAAAAACAAGTTAGACGCCCTCTACTTTTTTGTTGCAAGTTTTACGTGGCTGCTACAGGCTTAGCAAGAACCGTTCTTACCTATACACCAAAACCACAACGATTTTCTGTCAAGTGTGCTTTTTAACCTTCAACAAGGACCGGGCGTAGTCACAATCGATTCAACTAAAGTTGGAGAAACAGACACCCACTAGCCACATGTGTGCGAAGCACGGTGGTAGAACCAGTCTCATGAACGCGCTCATGTAATGTCGGTCTGGGCTACTTCATCCTACAATACCGTTGAATCAAAGTATGACATGCTGGTAAGCAGTATGACTATTATCGCCCACAACTCTTTGTGTTCTACTCGTGCATATAACATCTACGCATAGACCTGGCTGTGATGCCACTGTTGGGGAACACAATAATTTCAAAAAAAAATCCTACACACACGCAAGATCCATCTAGGTGATGCATAGCAACAAGAGGGGAGAGTGTTGTCCACGTACCCTTGTAGACCGAAAGCGGAAGCGTTATGACAATGTGGTTGATGTAGTCGTACGTATTCACGATCCAACCGATCCTAGCACCAAAAGTACGGCACCTCCGCGATCTGCACACGTTCAGCTCGGTGACGTCCCACAAACTCATAGATCCAGCTAAGGTCGAGGGAGAGCCTCATCATCATGAAGGCGTGATGACGGTGATGATGAAGTTACTGACGCAGGGCTTCACCTAAGCACTACAACGATATGACCGAGGTGGAAATCTATGGAGGGGGGCACCGCACACGGCTAAACAATCAACTTGTGTGTCTATGGGGTGCCCCCTCCCCGTACATAAAGGAGGGGAGGAGGAGGCCGGCCTACCCTAGAGGGCGCGCCAAGGGGGGAGGAATCCTCCTCCTAGTAGGAGTAGGATTCCTCCTTTCCTAGTCCTACTAGTAGGGGGAAGGAAGGAGACGGGAAGGGAGAGGGAAAGAGGGGTCGCGCCCCCCTCCCCTAGTCCAATTCGGACTCCCTTGGGGGGGGCACGCCACCTCCTTGCTTCTGCCCTCTCTCTCCCCTAAATCCCACTAAGGGCCCAATAACTTCCCCGGGGGGGTCCGATAACCCTCCGACACTCCGGTTTTAACCGAAACCTCCTGGAACATTTCCTGTGTCCGAACATAGCCGTCCAATATATCAATCTTTATGTCTCGACCATTTCGAGACTCCTCGTCATGTCCGTGATCACACCCGGGACTCCGAACTACTTTCGGTACATCAAAACACATAAACTCATAATACCAATCGTCATCAAACGTTAAGCGTGCGGACTCTACGGGTTTGAGAACTATGTAGACATGCCCGAGACACATCTCCAGTCAATAACCAATAGCGGAAACTGGATGAATGCTCATATTAGCTCCTACATATTCTACGAAGATCTTTATCGGTCAAACCGCATAACAACATACATTGTTCCCTTTGTCATCGGTATGTTACTTTCTCGAGATTCGATCGTCGGTATCCTCATACCTAGTGCAATCTCATTACCGGCAAGTCTCTTTACTCATTCCATAATGCATCATCCCACAACTAACTCATTAGTCACAATGCTGCAAGGCTTATAGTGATGTGCATTACCGAGAGGGCCCAGAGATACCTCTTTGATACACAGAGTGACAAATCCTAATATCGATATATCCCAACTCAACAAACACCTTCGGAGACACCTGTAGAGCATCTTTATAATCACCCAGTTACGTTGTGACGTTTGATAGCACACAAAATGTTCCTCCGGTATTCGGGAGTTGCATAATCTCATAGTCAGAGGAACATGTATAAGTCATGAAGAAAGCAGTAGCAATGAAACTGAAACGATCATAATGCTAAGCTAAGGAATGAGTCTTGTCCATCACATCATTCTCTAATGATATGATCCCGTTCATCAAATGACAACACATGTCTATGGTTAGGAAACTTAACCATCTTTGATTAACGAGCTAGTCAAGTAGAGGCATACTAGGGACACTCTGTTTGTCTATGTATTCACACATGTACTAAGTTTCCGGTTAATACAATTCTAGCATGAATAATAAACATTTATCATGAAATACGGAAATAAATAATAACTTTATTAGTGCCTCTAGGGCATGTTTCCTTCACGTCTTGTGTCGGCGCCGACGCAAATCCAGCTCAAAATTGGGCCGAGAATGGGTCGCCATGCGGACGCCAAGCGGACGCACGTCCGTTTGGGTCGGCGCGTTGGGCCGCCTTTTGTGTCTGCGCCGACCCAAACGGACGGCGGGGGACGAAATGGGTCGCCCCGTTGGAGTTGCTCTTATATGGTCCTGATCGGCGTGAACTATGAAGCTCGCTTCATAATTGAGTTCGTAGCCTTTGTATATACTGGCTGGGAGGGCTAGGATGGAGTGCGCTCCATACACCAACCGTCAACATGGGAGAAAGGTTTCACAGACTTCCCCCTCGTGCTCTGACCCAAATTTTTAACAGCTAGCCGCCCGTGCAAGCGTCGCCGCACATAGATGATTGATGACCCACAAGTATAGGTATCTATCGTAGTCCTTCCGATAAGTAAGAGTATCGAACCCAACGAGGAGCAGAAGGAAATGACAAGCGGTTTTCAGTAAAGTATTCTCTGTAAACACTGAAATTATCGGTAACAGATAGTTTAGTGATAAGGTAATTTGTAACGGGTACCAAGTAACAAAAGTAAACAAGGTGCAGCAAGGTGGCCCAATCCTTTTTGTAGCAAAGGACAAGCCTCTACAAACTCTTATATAAAGGAAAACGCTCCCGAGGACACATGGGAATTATCGTCAAGCTAGTTTTCATCACGCTCATATGATTTGTGTTCGTTACTTTGATAATTTGATATGTGGGTGGACCGGTGCTTGGGTACTGCCCTTCCTTGGACAAGCATCCCACTTATGATTAACCCTTCTTGCAAGCATCCTCAACTACAAAAGAAGTATTAAGGTAAACCTAACCATAGCATGAAACATATGGATCCAAATCAACCCCTTACGAAGCAACACATAAACTAGGGTTTAAGCTTCTGTCACTCTAGAAACCCATCATCTACTTATTACTTCCCAATGCCTTCCCCTAGGCCCAAATAATGCTGAAGTGTCATGTAGTCGACGTTCACATAACACCACTAGAGGAAAGACAACATACATCTCATCAAAATATCGAACGAATACCAAATTCACATGACTACTTATAGCAACCCATCATCTACTTATTCCTTCCCAATGCCTTCCCCTAGGCCCAAATAATGCTGAAGTGTCATGTAGTCGACGTTCACATAACACCACTAGAGGAAAGCCAACATACATCTCATCAAAATATCGAACGAATACCAAATTCACATGACTACTTATAGCAAGACTTCTCCCATGTCCTCGGGAACAAACGTAACTACTCACAAATCATATTCATGTTCATAATCAGAGGGATATTAATATGCATAAAGGATCTGAACATATATTTTCCACCAAATAAACCAACTAGCATCAACTACAAGGAGTAATCAACACTACTAGCAACCGCCAGATACCAATCTGAGGTTTTGAGACAAAGACTGGATACAAGAGATGAACTAGGGTTTGAGATGAGATGGTGCTGGTGAAGATGTTGATGAAGATTGACCCCCTCCCGATGAGAGGATCGATGGTGATGACGATGGTGATGATTTCCCCCTCCCGGAGGAATGTTTCCCCGGCAGAACAGCTCTGCCGGAGCCCTAGATTGGTTTCGCCAGGTTCCGCCTCGAGACAGCGGCGCATCATCCCGAAAGCTTCCTCTTATTTTTTTTCAAGGGAAAAAGACTTCATATAGCAAAAGATGGGCACCGGAGGCCTGCCAGGCGGCCCACGAGGCAGGGGGCGCGCCACCACCCTCGTGGATGGTGGGTGGCCCCCATCTGGTGCTTTCTTTGCCCAATATTTTTTATATACTCCAAAACTGACTTTCGTGGAGTTTCAGAACTTTTGGAGTTGTGCAGAATAGGTCTCTAATATTTGCTCCTTTTCCAGCTCAGAATTCCAAACCAATAATTTCGTCTTTACTAGGAAATTCTTTATCACGAGGTTAACTACAAAATTTAGAAAAATTAAAATCATGAGACATATCCCCTAAACTAATAGTAACAACATTCTTTTTGCAGTCTATCTTAGCATTAACAATATTCAAGAAGGGTCTACCAAATATAATGGGGCAAAAGTCATCTTGTGGGGAACCAAGAACAAGAAAATCAGTAGGATATTTAACTTTCTCACACAAGACTTCAACATCTCTAACAACCCCAACTGGTGAAATAGTATCTCTATTGGCAAGCTTAATTGTAACATCAATACCCTCTAACTCAGCGGGTGCAATATCATGCATAATTTCTTCGTATAAAGAACAAGGTATTGCACTCGCACTAGCACCCATATCACATAAGCCATGATAACAATGATCTCCTATTTTAACAGAAACAACAGGCATGCCTACAACGGTCTATGTTTATTTTTAGTATCGGGTCTAGCAATTCTAGTAGCTTCATCACAGAAGTAAATAACATGCCCATCAATATTATCGGCCAAGAGATCTTTAACCATAACAATACTAGGTTCAAATTTAATTTTCTCAGTGGGTGCAGGTGTTCTAGTATTACTCTTATGAACCACAGTTGAAGCTTTAGCATGATCCTTTATTCTAGCAGGGAAAGGTGGTTTCTCAATACAAGCAGTAGGAACAATAGGATCAATATTATAAGTGATAGTAGTTTTTCAACTTTAATAGGTTCAACTACTTTTGCTTCAATGGGAGGATGATATTTAAACCACTTATCCTTAGAGAGATCAACATGAGTAGCAAAGTATTCACAGAAAGAAGCTACTATCTCAGAGTCAAGTCCATATTTAGTGCTAAATTCATGAAAAACATCGGTATCCATAAAAGATTTAATACAATCAAACTTAAGTGTTATACCTGACTCCTTACCTTCATCGAGTTCCCAATCTTTAGAGTCGCGTTTAATTCTTTCCAATAAATCCCATTTGAATTCAATAGTCTTCATCATAAAAGAACCAGTACAAAAAGTATCGAGCATGGAGTGATTATTGAGAGAAAGCCAAGCATAAAATTTTTGAATAATAATTTCTCTTGAGAGCTCATGATTGGGGCATGAATATAACATTGACTTAAGCCTCCCCCAAGCTTGAGCGATGCTTTCTCCTTCGCAAGGCCAAAAATTATATATAGAATTACGATCACAATGAACCAGATGCATAGGATAAAACTTCTAATGAAATTCCAAAATTTCAATTGTTTGTAGTTCCATGATCCAATATCATCACATAGCCTAAACCATGTCAATGCCTTTCCCTTCAAAGATAAAGGGAAGACCTTCTTCTTGATAACATCCTCAGGCATACCTGCAAGCTTAAATAATCCACAAACTTCATCCACATAGATTAGGTGCAAATCGGGATGTAATGTTCCATCTCCTGTAAAAGGATTAATTAGCTAGCAGTTTCTCTATCATACCCGAAGGAATTTCAAAGTAAACATTTTCAGTAGGTTCAGTAGGTTGAGGAGCAACTCTTTGCTCTACTGGTCGGGGTGAAGATACCCCGAACAAGCCCCTCAAAGTATTACTTTCCATAGTGACAAGTGACAGTAAATTTTAGCACACTATATAAAATTTTCCTTACCAAAGGCGCTTCACTCCCCGGCAACGGCGCCAGAAAAGAGTCTTGATGACCCACAAGTATAGGGGATCTATCATAGTCCTTTCGATAAGTAAGAGTGTCAAACCCAACAAGGAGCAGAAGGAAATGACAAGCGGTTTTCAGTAAGGTATTCTCTGCAAGCATTGAAATTATCGGTAACAGATAGTTTTGTGACAAGGTAATTTGTAATGGGTAACAAGTAACAGAAGTAAACAAGGTGCAACAAGGTGGCCCAATCCTTTTTGTATCAAAGGACAAGCCTGGAAAAACTCTTATATAAAGGAAAACGCTCCCAAGGACACATGGGAAATATCGTCAAACTAGTTTTCATCACGCTCATACGATTCGCGTTCGTTACTTTGATAATTTGATATGTGGGTGGACCGGTGCTTGGGTACTGCCCTTCCTTGGACAAGCATCCCACTTATGATTAACCCCTCTTGTAAGCATCCACAACTACAAAAGAAGTATTAAGGTAAACCTAACCATAGCATGAAACATATGGATCCAAATCAGCCCCTTACGAAGCAACGCATAAACTAGGGTTTAAGCTTCTGTCACTCTAGCAACCCATCATCTACTTATTACTTCCCAATGCCTTCCCCTAGGCCCAAATAATGGTGAAGTGTCATGTAGTCGACGTTCACATAACACCACTAGAGGAAAGACAACATACCAAATTCACATGACTACTTATAGCAAGACTTCTCCCATGTCGTCAGGAACAAACGTAACTACTCACAAATCATATTCATGTTCAGAATCAGAGGGATATTAATATGCATAAAGGATCTGAACATATGACCTTCCACCAAATAAACCAACTAGCATCAACTACAAGGAGTAATCAACACTACTAGCAACCCACAGATACCAATCTGAGGTTTTGAGACAAAGATTGGATACAAGAGATGAACTAGGGTTTGAGATGAGATGGTGCTGGTGAAGATGTTGATGGATATTGACCCCTCTCAATGAGAGGATCGATGGTGATGACGATGGTGATGATTTCCCCCTACCGGAGGGATGTTTCCCCGGCAGAACAGCTCCGCCGGAGCCCTAGATTGGTTTCGCCAGGTTCCGCCTCGAGACAGCGGTGCTTCGTCCCGAAAGCTTCCTCTTATTTTTTCGAGGGAAAAAGACTTCATATAGCAAAAGATGGGCACCGGAGGCCTGCCAGGGGGTCCACGAGGCAGGGGGCGCGGCCCCCACCCTCGTGGATGGTGGGTGGCCCCCCTCTGGTGCTTTCTTCGCCCAATTTTTTATATATATTCCAAAACTGACTTTCTGGAGTTTCAGGACTTTTGGAGTTGTGCAGAATTGGACTCTAATATTTGCTCCTTTTCTAGCCCAGTATTCTAGCTGCCGGCATTCGCCCTCTTCATGTAAACCTTGTAAAATAAGAGAGAATAGGCATAAGTATTGTGACATAATGTGTAATAACAACCCATAATGCAATAAGTATCGATATAAAAGCATGATGCAAAATGGACGCATTAATGATCACCGGCGAGCAATGATGACAGATAGATAAATACCCACCTATTAGTGGCGCCATCTGCTCCAGCCCGATTCCCATGGCGGCTATTCGGATGGCCACACAACTTCATCCATGCTATAAAGTGCGACGGTGAGCCATCCCCATCACCAAAGCCCTAGCCGCCTCAACCAGTCCCCGGCTCCCCCTGCGTCCTCCCGTCCCATCTTCTCCGCCTTCCGGGACAATGTCGCCGCACAGGAATGCTACCCATTCGCACAACACTACGACAGGGAGTAACCTTCTATTCCAGGTGTCGCGCACCAACGCCATGAACTCTCCCCGCGTCGTAATAGCTGGACCTGGTAGCCATGACAGATATGTGAGGTGCGGGGGAACTAGCGCTCCCCAAGGCGCCGGTGCTGGCCATGGGGGTTTCATCCCCTCGTCCAGGTCAAGGAGGAGGATGGCGTTGATCCTGTCGGCCCCGCTGGCCGCGTCGTCCCAGTGAAAAAGGCCGTCCCTGTGGCGGCCTAGTCAGAGCCAAAGCTGCAGGCGGAGGACCTTCTCGATGTGGTGTTGCGGCTTAGCAATTAAAATCGCTACCCCGTACCACTACCTATACTAAGTGGTGGTCGGCACCGTCTACTTATCGCCCTCGTCGTTGTCCTCCTTCATTCCTTCGTAATCATCCTACTCTTCCTTCGACAACGACGAAGAGAGATCGTCGAGGTAGGAGAGGGGTCGGATTCATGAGCGGCAGCCGCGAGCTGCCACTGCTCCTCTTCGATGACCGCGGGGCAGTACTCGTGGAGGATGTGTTCCTTCTTGTGAGCTTTCGGGGACGAAGATTTTTAAGATGTCATTAAACGACATTCATGTCGCTAATTATATGTCAAGAGCACATTTTGTCCACCGAATATAGTTTTCGTTAAGTTTGTAATGCAATGTTGTCTCAAATCAGTGTTCAAATCAGTCAAATTAAATATGTAATTATTGGGGTGGGGATCTAAAGACCGCATATGATGACTCTGTGCGCGCGCGCAGTCGTCGCCTCCTTTATATTCATATGGTGCACGGATCGCGATCCCCCATATGACTATTGGACTAGATTACGGGTTGCCTTACCATTGGTGCTACCGGAGTATCTGAACAGCGTGACTTGGCGGCTCTTTTTGACAGTGAAGTTTTTGGTGAGCGCGGCATACGACGCCTTACGTCAGTCACCTAGAACTCTTTGGCTTTTCCCCATGGAAAGCCCCGCTACCCCTAAAGATTAAGATCTTTGTGTGGCAACTTTTACGATATCGCATCCTTTCGGGGACCGAGGTACTTAAGCGGCACAGCCCGAGCGGTGGCATGTGCCCCTTATGTGAGGTACCAGAGATGGGGACCTATATCCTATTCTCCTGTACGACGGGCCGGGCTATGGACGTTCGTCTGCGAGGCGCTTAGGCCTGACTGGGAGGCCCTGAACCTCGCGGAATTCCTCCAGTCCAGGGCTATGAACCATAAACCCCCGACATCACCACTTATTTTGGCTCATCTTTGCGGCAATGTCATGGACTTTGTAGACGACACGGACTTTGTAGACGACATGTAACAAAATGGTGACTGAGAAGGTCATTCCGAGGCAGGCATCTGACTTCTTCAAATTCCTTGTTTTTCTGCAGCATTGGCACCCGCTCTCGTGGCAGTGTGACCAGCCTTACGATGGATGCGCTTCTAGCTACAGCGCGTTGACTGTCGTCCTCATAGTGCCACGGCTGCCACTAGGTGGCTTTTGTTCCTTTTCTCTTGTGTTTTCCTTGGACATGATTGTGTTGTTGCCCCAGCCATCGCTCTTGATCTGAAATTTGGATGATGCTTATACGAACCGTTGCTTTATTTATGAAACGAGGCGAAAACCTATTTCAGGCCAGTTCGTTTGGGCAATTCAATGGAGTGGCAATTCTGGGAGAAACTGAGGAGAGGGTTAATTATGAAAGAATTGTCAAAAAAGAAAAAAAAACAGGCCCTTGAGTAGAGTCGCTGCTAGCTAGCTATATATGAATGCAAGTATGCATGTTTATGCCCCGACCAACTATAGATGTGGCTTGCGTTTAGGAACATGATATTATACATGATGGCGGTACTTGACTTGACGCCTGTCTCTCGTTAGTTCTGCTTGGTTGCTTGTAGTAGGTAAAGTGTCGAGACAATTGTCCAAGACCTACCGTGTCACCTTTTTGACTGCATGTAATACAAAGTTGGGTCTTCTATTTTGGAACAGAGGGGAGTACATACTCTGTCTCACCGCAAGACTAGCCAGCTAAAAGCCTAGCCAGCAAATGTAACCCGAAGAGAAAAAATGACCGCACTTTACTTGAAGTGAAATTCTTTTTTTTTTTTTTGCGGGGACTTGAAGTGAAATTCATGTCTACAGTAGCGATGCGATTGCAGATTGCTTATGGGTGACCTACTACGTAGAGTAACGTACGTGTGGCCTATGTTGCTTCCTCTGTGCGTCATCCCTGTCCCTCGTGAGGGCTGGGCCCCGCAGGCACCAGTACCACTCATCATCTGATCTCTAGCTACCTGCCATGTACTGTAATGTTCGTTTTTCATTTTAGAAATTGTTTGCTTTTCTTCCTCCACCTGTTTGTCATGTTGTGGGCATCTCCAACTCAACCTGGCAATCGGGTCTATAACCAACCCACAACCCTACCCCATGGGTCGAATTTCATGCCCATGCCCGATCTACAACCAACCCACGACTCTACCCCATGGGTCGAATCTCATGCCCATGCACGAACCCATCGGGTGTAATACTTTTATTATTATTTAATTTATGCTCCCAGCTGGGGTCATGCACTTCCTCCGAACCAAGGGTTTCTACTCGCATACTACTTCTTCTATTGACTTATATAGGCAGCGCTCTACTTCCTATGCGCTCGCTAGGCGAGGTGGTACTAATGCGGCCGACAACCTGCGTATTCTGCTTGCTACGTGCATGCAGAGCAACACATGGGCTGGCTTTGGTGGCCCAACAAGCCGAACGTGTTGCTCCATTGATGCTATTGAGCTAAGCTTTTGTTATTTCATGCTTCTGTCTGTCTACAGCAATAACAAAGCAACCTGGGTGCATGTTGTCCTAAAAAATCTCACCAAAAATGTTCACAAGTCATGTAAAATAAAACACATATATACTTATTAATATTAACCGGGCGACCCATGGGTAACCCACGGGCATGAACTCGAACCCATACCCTACCCACGACTAATCGGGTTACCCATCGGGCTTACCCATGGGTGAAGATGGCGACCCATACCCTACCTATTCGGGTCGGGTGCCCATGGGCGCGGCCTCTCATGGGTCGAATTGCCGGGTTGATGTAACATCCCAATTTTCAATTTGGATGTTAATCATTAGGTCATCATATGCATTCATATTTTGAGCATTTTCAATTTGATTTGTTTGGACATTTTGATCCTAAAGACCTTAAGCAACTCAAGGACAGTTTGAGAGAGTTGGAAGTTTTCATAAAATTCCATTTTTGAATTTTCAAAAATTGGTAAACTGGATCAAGGTGATTTTTATTTGAAAATATTTTTTCCAATCCTTTCAAAATAAATAAAATAATGAGAGAAGATAATATGACTTCTTCAAAACAGCGAGGAAATAATGAAAATTTACTTTTGAATAAAAACATATTTTTATTTGAATTTTATTTGAGATGTTATTCGGTTAAATTAGGGGAAAATTGCATTTTAGCCCAGAAAAAAGTTCATGTGGTCCTGAATATTAGGAGAGGACGTGAAAAATTAATTTTGGAATTTTATTTTTTATTTTATTTTATTTTGGATTTTCTTTCTCTGCGGCAAAATTATTTTAAAAAAATCCGAACAGGGCCGGCCCAGCTCAAGCCAGGCAGCCCCCGTTGCGCGCCGCCTCTCTCGTCCGAGCGGACGGAGTCCGCTGCCCTGCCCGCCGCCGCCCCGCGCTGCTCGCGACGCCATCCGCCGCCGCGGCCGCCGCCGGAGCCCCGCCTCGCCGCCGACGCAGCCTCGCCATTGGTTTTCTCGCCGCAGGCCGAACCCTCGAGAACCGGTAAAAACCGGTCGTTTTTTTTGGTTTTTAGATTAGATCGGTTTTATTTATTTTATTTCGTTAATTAGCAAACGTTCACCCGTTTAGATCTGTTAACAAAGGAATTCGTTCGTCAGTTTTTGTTAGCGGACGTTCGTCTGACAAAATTTTCTTTTTCTATTGGTTTTCGGCTAGGGACCTATCCATGAATAGTTTCTTTACATATTAGTCCCTGATCTTCAAACCCTCACTACTTTTTACTCGTTTATCCAAATTCAGTGAAACCAATGCCAAAATCTTCATCTTGTTCCCCTCTGTCCGGATAATCAACTTGAACATGATTTTGTAAATTTAAAATTTGGTTTCAAGAAGATTTGAATTTGAACTTCTTTTGATCGTAGTTTGAGCGTAATCCCGATTCGATTGATTCTTTTTGCAAATCGAAGCTCTTCACTTGAACTTTTCGTTTAGATCTTTTCTTATGGTTTTACCTTTGCATCTTATGCTTGAGTGCTTATGTATGCTATTGTTTGTTCACGATAGAGTTTTCGGAGTGTGAAGCGTGCTACTACGAATCTCTAGGGTTTTCCGATCGTCAGCAAGGCAAGTAACACTTTGATCATATACCTTTATTACCCAGTTTTTATGCATTAGTTTCAATCCTCAAACACTGCATGGTTAGGATTTGACAACATGTGGGTATTAGGAAGTAGTTGATGAGGTAGGAACCTATTGTCTTACATCAAACCCTAGGTTTCTACGTTATGCTTATACTGCTATGCTATGCTCGTAGAAGTGGATTGGTTTGTGAGATTCATGAAAGATGTGAGAGTTATAATAACTAAGGGAAACTTAAGGTGGCTACTTTAATACACATCTGGGTGGATTGGTTGTGGGCACTTGGGGTTATACCAGTGTTGTCCTAGGAGATCCCAGGGTACCCGTGTGATCATCCTATGGTTTTCCACCCAGGCTCAAAGGGATCATAAATTATTCATGCTAGAAACTTCCATGTGCAGCCACAAGCCATTATGGGCTCTGGCATAGTTGAGTAAGTTGTGGGAATCCTTTCCATGATGGGCTAGCAGATGTAGGGGATTGTAGGTGTACCGGCCTATCTATCGGTTAAGGGGACCTCTTCGAAAAGACTGTGTCTCGATCATCTGTTTCTCAAACATCATGTAGTGCGAGAAATACAATGGAGGAGATCGAGTCTTGTGGGGAAAAGTGCGCAAACCTCTGCAGAGTGTATAAACTAATCATGGTTAGTCGTGTCCCTGGTTATGGACATCTTGAGTATCTGGTACTTGAATTATTGATTTGATCTCATCACTTTACTTAATTAATTTCTTGGGTTATTAATATTATTTTGGGATTGAGTTGGGGGTACCTTCTCAATATATCATCAAACTTTGTAGTTAAATACAATCTATTCCTTTGTTGTAGGGAAAAACTAGCTTTATGCAAATGATAACCATAGAGCCTCCACCAGCCATATATGCATGTAGTGATAGCTGTTATTTGTTCATTGCTCTATAGTGTTATCTTGCCAGCATATTCCATGTGCTGACCTACACGGCTGCAACGTATTATGTTATAGAATTTTCAGACGAAGAGTAAGGTGCGTTAGGTCGTTGTCGTGCACTCAGTTTGCCGTGGAGAGCGATGGACTCATTTATCTTTGATGCTTCCACAGTTATCTTATTTAGGTGCCTTCAGCCATATTATTTAATAAGTACTCTTTTTGAGACACTCAATGTAATAAGGTGTGATTGAACTCTGTTATAAATCCTCGAGTACTGTGTGTGTCAGCAATACCGATCCAGAGATGACATTTAAGCATAGAGACTTGACCGTGTGAGGTCGGATCGCTACAAGATGGTATCAGAGCACACGCTGACTGTAGGACGCAGCCACTAGGAAAAGCCACGGGATACTCTTCTCTACTCATTTCTAACTCTTCTCCATTTCTACTCTATAGATGGCGGACCCAAGGAACAAGTTCACTCAACCGGATGACTACACCCCTTTCGGACAGCACTTGAAGGAAGTCACTAGGTACCTGAACATTGGCATACCGAGGTTCACCGGAACTTTCACCGCCACTTTACCAGAAGAGCAGCGCTGGACGATTCAAGTTCGTGTTCCAGGAAGGACTTCCACACCAGTTACCGAGCCCATCAAGTTTTCCTTTGATGCACCGACATGGAGTTTAGGAAAGAGCATGGCCGCCCACATCTCCATTGGACGCATAGGCAAAGTGTACAACAAGGATATTAAGGACACCATCTACCAGATATGTGGACGCCGAGATGAGCAATGGGAGATGATTTGCACCAGGAAGGATAAATCTATTGCAGCCTACATATAGGAGTTGAATCAGCACATTCATAATCAGGAGAACCAGATGCGCGCCAACATGATAGACACGAAGAAGGTGATGACCCGAAACATGGAGCTAGAAGAGGAACTCAAGTCTACGCGCGATGGTTATGAAGAAGAAATTGTTGTACTACTAAGAAGAATGAAGACCCGTAGAAGAAGCTAGGAATATTCATGGGGGATCCCGAACCTGAAGAGGACATCCGTTCTGAAGACTACATCGTAATAGACGACACAGACTCCGACCCCGACAGCGATGATGAAGACAGTGATGATTATGAAGACGAAGTTGGAGCTGACATTATGGAGTCTTCCACCGATCAAAATTTCTAGTCGACCAGCATAATACCATTAGAAGTTCTTCCATGTATATAAAATAGTCCGTGTGATTTTGTAATGGTAGATTAGATCGATTGTATGAATCTTGTTTGTTATTGAGTGGTGTGGAATGAATATGTTTGTCTCATGTGCATATGGGTAGTGATTTCTCTTTAGACCCTATTCTATTTGTTCTCACCCCTCTAAACCTATCAGATGCCTCCGAGACGTGACCCTGCATTCGCCTTCCCACTGGAGCTCACTCAGTTGATCCAACAGCAGAATGCCTTGATGCAGTTGCTAGTCAAGAACTAAGGCAACAATAACAAAAACCCACCGCCACCACCCCTAGTTGACAACTTAGCTCGCTTTCTAAGGTTGAATCCGCCGGTGTTCTCTAGTAGCACCGAGCCGATCGTTGCTGATGACTGGCTCCGCAAGATTGGAAGGGAGCTGACCATTGCAGGTTGCACAGATGCTGAGAAGGTGCGCTTTGCCGCACATCAACTGGATGGACCCGCAGCCTCATGGTGGGAGAACTACACTGCCACTTTCCCCGTGGCCAATGTCACTTGGGATCAGTTTCAGCAAGCATTCCACACTGCACATGTCTCAGCTGGAGCTATGAGCATGAAGAAGCATGAGTTCCGCAACTTACGCCAGGGAAATCGTACTATGGCACGGTACCTGGATGAGTTCAGCAAGTTAGCTCGTTACGCCCCAGATGATGTGGCCACAGATGCCGCGAAGCAGGAGAAGTTTATGGAGGGGTTGAACGATGAGCTGAGTATGCAGTTGATGGTGGCAACATTCACCGACTATCAGGAGCTGGTAGACATGGCTCTCATGATTGAAGGCAAGCAGAAGCAGATAGAGAACCGCAAACGCAAGTATGGATAGGGGAAGTACAACTCTGGAGCTCAGCAGAAGCCTCGTTTTACCCCGAACTCGGGAGGACATACCCATCATAACCATGGAGGCCATTCTCACACTGGAGGAAGTTCACATAACCATAGTGTCCCTAAGAATGGAAATGTGAATGGAGAAAGCAGTAGTCAGAGCGTTCCAACCCAGCAACACCCGCCAAGAAGGATCTGAGTAACGTTACCTGTTTCAAGTGCGGGAAGACTGTACACTACGCCAATGATTGTTCTGAGGTAAAGAATGGAAATGGAAGCTCTGGAAAGAAGCCCAATCCTTTCACCAGAGGACAGGTGAACCACGTCAACGTGAAGGAAGTTGAAGAGCAGCTCGATGCAGTTATTGGTAAGTTTATGATTAAGTCATTTATAGCTATTGTCCCTTTTGACACTGGTGCATCACATTCATACATATCAAGGGGATTTGTGGATAAGTTTAAGTTGCCCACCATAGCCCTTAAGACACCTATGTTAGTGAGCTCACCTGGAGCGGAGTATATGGCTAGCAGAGGATGTTTTCAGTCACCATTGACCATAGGTAGGCATGTTTTCTGCTCAGACCTAATTATTTTGGAGTCATGAGGATTGGATGTGATACTAGGCATGGATGGGCTATCGATGTATGGAGGAAATATTGATTGTGCTAGTAAGTCAATTCTCCTCACCACCCCAGAGGGTAAAAGGATCAAGTATGTGTCAAGGCATGCGCCAAGGAGGACTCAAGTGAATTCACTCTCGGGAGTTGTTCAGGAGGAAGTGCCAGTTGTGAAGGATTATCCCGATGTATTTCCAGAGGAACTACTAGGCATGCCCCATCGAGATATATAATTTTTGGTAGAGCTGTTACCAGGCACCGGACCAATATCGAAGAGACCATATCGGATGCCCGGAAATGATCTGGAGAAAATTAAGGAGCTGATTAAGGAGTTATTGGAGAAAGGTTATAGTCGACCCAGCTCATGACCGTGGGGAGCCCCAGTACTCTTAGTTGAGAAGATGGATGGATTTTTGAGAATGGTTGTTGATTATCGTGCACTGAATGAGGTGACGATCAAGAACAAATACCCACTACCGATGATCAATGATTTGTTTGACCAGCTGCAGGGAGCTAAAGTATTCTCCAAGATCGATCTTTGATCAGGATACCACCAGCTGAAGATCCGAGAACATGATATACCTAAGACAACTTTTACCACAAGGTACGGGCTATATGAGTACACGGTCATGTCTTTTGGATTGACTAACGCCCCTGCCTATTTTTATGAGTATGATGAATAAGGTGTTCATGGAGTTCTTGGATAAGTTTGTTGTGGTGTTCATTGATGATATATTGGTGTACTCGGAGAATGAAGAAGAACACAAGGAACATTTGCGCTTGGTTCTCGAAAAGCTCAGGGAACATCAGCTATATGCCAAGTTTAGCAAATGTGAGTTTTGGTTGAAGGAAGTTGGATTTCTCGGACATGTTATATCGGGAGAAGGTATAGCAGTAGACCCTTCCAAGGTTCAGTCCATTACTGAGTGGTTGGCGCCCACCTCAGTTGGAGAGATACACAATTTTCTTGGACTCGCAGGATATTACCGGAGATTCATTGAGAATTTTTCCAAGATTGCGAAGCCCATGATGGAGTTATTGAAGAAGGATACCAAGTTCAAATGGACCGAAGAATGTGAGGCCAGTTTTCAAGAGTTGAAGAAACAGTTAGTTACAGCCCCAGTGCTAATTCTCCGGATATACGCAAGGATTTCCAAGTATATTGCGATGCTTCTCGCCAGGGACTTGGAGGTGTACTTGTGCAAGACGGAAGAGTTGTTTCATATGCCTCACGTCAGCTTCGACCTCATGAGTTGAATTATGCTATGCATGATTTGGAGTTAGCAGCCATAGTGCATGCGCTCAAGACCTGGAGACATTTTCATATTGGAAACCGTTGTGATGTATACACGGATCATAAGAGTTTGAAGTACATCTTCACACATAAGGAGTTGAATCCCAGGCAAAGGAGATGGTTGGAGCTCATAAAGGATTATGATATGAAGTTGCATTATCATCCAGGAAAGGCCAATGTTGTAGCAGACGCTTTGAGTTGCAAGAGTTATGTTAATACTCTCGTGACCGGGGGATTACCTCAGGAGTTAGGCGACGATCTCTGAGAACTTCGGATGGAGATAGTTCTGAGAGGATTTGTTGCGGCATTGGAAGTTCAGTCCATGTTGTTGGGGAAGATTCGAGAAGCCCGGAAGATAGATAAGGAGATTGCGAAGATAAAGGAAAAGATGAGTAAAGGAAAAGCCAAAGGTTTTCGTGAGGATGAACACGAAACTTTATGGTTTGAGGATCGTGTTTATGTGCCAAATGACCGAAAGATCAGGAAGTTAATTCTTCAGGAAGCTCATGATTCGCCATACTCGATTCACCCAGGAAACACCAAGATGTATTTGGATTTGAAGGAACGTTTCTGGTGGACAGGAATGAAGAAGGATATTGCCGAGTATGTAGCAGTATGTGACATATGTCAGAGAGTGAAGGCAGAGTACCAGAAGCCCGCATGATTACTTCAGCCTTTGCCGATACCTGAATGGAAGTGGGATAAGCTTGGCATGGGTTTCATCACCGGATTACCCAGGACACAATCAGGATATGATTCTATTTGGGTAGTAGTTGATCACTTGACCAAAGTGGCTCACTTTATCCCCGTGAAAACCACTTATACGAGCGCGAAGTTGGCCAAAGATATATATGATCAGGATCGTATGTGTGCATGGAGTTCCGAGGACCATCATATCAGATAGAGGAACACAGTTTACCTCAAAGTTTTAGAATTAGTTGCACCAGAGTTTGGGTACCAGGATAGAGTTCAGTATAGCCTTTCATCCGCAGACAGATGGACAGACCGAGAGAGTCAATCAGATTCTAGAGGACAAGTTGAGAGCTTGTGCGCTAGATTATGGATCTAGTTGGGATGATAATTTGCCTTACGCAGAGTTCTCGTACAACAATAGCTACAAAGCCAGTTTGAAGATGGCCCCTTTTGAAGCTTTTTATGGAAGGAGGTGTAGGACACCGTTGGTGTGGGATGAAGTTGGAGACCGCCAATTATTCAGACCAGACTTAATCAGGGAGTCTGAAGAGAAGGTTAAGTTGATTCGCGATAGACTGAAGGTAGCTCAGTCCAGGCAGAAGAATTATGCCGACAATAAATGCAAGGAGGTAGCCTATGAAGTCGGAGATAGAGCATATCTTCATGTGTCACCACTTCGAGGAGTTAAACGATTTGGAGTTAAAGGAAAGTTAGCCCCAAGATTTGTAGGACCATACCGAGTTTTGGAATGTATGGGAGAAGTGGCCTACAAGTTGGAATTACCCAAAGGATTGTCAGGAGTTCATGATGTGTTTCACGTTTCCCAGTTGAAGAAGTGCCATGCAGAGATGGCCGATATTCCTCTGAGAGATACAGTGCCCCTGGAAGCAATTCAGTTGGACAGTGACCTAACTTACGAGGAGAAACCCGTCAAGATTCTCGAGTTTGCCGGCCAGAGTTACACGCAGCAAGGTCATCAAGTTTTGCAAAGTTCAGTGGAGCCACCATACCGAGGAAGAAGCCACCTAGGAGCGAGAAGAAGACCTACGGAAAGACCACCCACACCTATTTGCTAGCCAACCTGAATCTCGAGGGCGAGATTCATCTTAATGGGGGTAGGTTAGTAACATCCCAATTTTCAATTTGGATGTTAATCATTAGGTCATCATATGCATCCATATTTTGAGCATTTTGAATTTGGTTTATTTGGACATTTTGATCCTAAAGACCTTAAGTAACTCAAGGACCATTTGAGAGAGTTGGAGGTTTTCATAAAATTCCATTTTTGAATTTTCAAAAAAGGGTACATTGGATCAAGGTGATTTTTATTTGAAATTATTTTTTCCAATTATTTCAAAATAAATAAAATAATGAGAGAAGATAACATGACTTCTTCAAAATAATGAGGAAATAATGGAAATTTAATTTTGAATAAACATATATTTATTTGAATTTTATTTGAATTTTATTCGGTTAAATTAGGGGAAAATTGCATTTTAGCCCCAAAAAATGTTCACGTGGTCCTAAATATTAGGAGAGGACCGTGATTTTTTTAGGAATTTTAGGATTTTTATTTTATTTTAATTTGGATTTTTTTTCTCTGCGGTGAAATTATTTGAAAAAAATCCGAACTGGGCTGGCCCAGCTCAAGCCACGCCACGGCCCAGTTGCGCGTCGCCTCTCTCGTCCGAGCGGGACGGAGTCCCGCTGCCTGCCGCGTGCCGCTGCTCGCCGACGCCAGCCACCGCCGACACCACCGCCGGATCCCCGCCTTGCCGCCGATGCCGCCTCGCTGTTGGTTTTCTCACCAGCGGCCAAACCCTCGAGAACCGGTATAAACTGATCGGTTTCTACGGTTTTTTTGGTTGTTATATTAGATCGGTTTTATTTATTTTATTTCGTTAATTAGCGAGCGTTCACCCATTTAGATCTGTTAACGAATGAATTCGTTCAGTAGTCTCTGTTAGCGGACGTTCGTCCAACATATTTTTCTTTTTCTGTTTGTTTTCGGCCAGGTACCTATCCGCGCATAGTTTCTTTACAGATTAGTCCCTGATCTTCAAACCCTCACTACTTTTTACTCGTTTATCCAAATTCAGTGAAACCAATGCCAAAATCTTCGTCTTGTTCCCCTCTATCCGGATAAACAACTTGAACATGATTTTGAAAATTTAAAATTTGGTTTCAAGCAGTTTGAATTTGAATTTTTTTTATCATAGTTTGAGTTTCGTAACCCTGATTCGATTGATTCTTTTTGCAAATCGAAGCTCTTCACTTGAACTTTCTGTTTAGATCTTTTCTTATGGTTTTACATGTGCATCTTATGCTTGAGTGCTTATGTATGCTATTGTTTGTTCATGATAGAGTTTCCGGAGTGTGAAGCGTGCTACTACGAATCTCTAGGGTTTTTCGATCGTCAGCAAGGCAAGTAACACTTTGGTCATATCCCTTTATTACCCAGTTTTTTTTGCATTAGTTTCAATCCTCAAACACTGCATGGTTAGGATTTGACAACATGTGGATATTGGGAAGTAGTTGATGAGGTAGGAACCTATTGTCTTACATCAAAGCCTGGGTTTATTACGTTATGCTTATACCGCTATGCTTTGCTCGTAGACGTGGATTGGTTTGTGAGATTCATGAAAGATGTGAGAGTTATAATAACTAAGGGAAACTTGAGGTGGCTACTTTAATACACATCTGGGTGGATTGGTTGTGGGAACCTGGGGTTATACCAGTGTTGTCCTAGGAGATCCCGGGGTACCAGTGTGATCATCCTGTGGTTTGCCACATTGGCTCAAAGGGATTATAAAATTATTCATGCTAGAAACTTCCGTGTGCAGACACAAGCCATTATGGGCTCTGGCATAGTTGAGTAAGTTGCGGGAATCCTTTCCATGATGGGCTAGCAGACGTAGGGGGTTGTAGGTGTACCGGCCTATCTATCGGTTAAGGTGACCTCTTCGGAAACACTGTGTCTCGATCATCCGTTTCTAAAACATCATGTAGTGCGAGAAATACAATGGAGGAGATCGAGTCTTATGGGGAAAAGTGCAAAAACCTCTGTAGAGTGTATAAACTAATCGTGGTTAGCCGTGTCCCAGGTTATGGACATCTTGAGTATCTGGTACTTGAACTATTGATTTGATCTCATCACTTTACTTAGTTAATTTGTTGGGTTATTAATATAATTTTGGGATTGAGTTGGGGGTACCTTCTCAATAATATCATGAAACTTTGTAGTTAAATAAAATCTATTTCTTTGTTGTAGGGAAAAACTAGCTTTATGCAAATGATAACCATAGAGCCTCCACCAGCCATATATGCATGTAGTGATAACTGTTATTTGTTCATTGCTCTATAGAGTTATCTTGCCAACATATTCCTTGTGCTGACCTACACGGCTGCAACATATTATATTGCAGAATTTTCAAACGAAGAGTAAGGTGCTCTAGATCGCTGTCGCGCACTCAGTTTTGCTGTGGAGTTGGATGGACTCATTTATCTTTGATGCTTCCGCGGTTATCTTATTTAGATGTCCTTCAACCATATTATTGTAATACGTACTCTTTTTGAGACACTCGATGTAATAAGTGTGTGATTGAACTCTGTTATAAATCCTCGAGTACTGTGTGTGTCGGAAATACCGATGCAGGGATGACATTTAAGCACAGAGACTTGACCGTCTGAGGTCGGGTCGCTACAAGATGGTATCAGAGCACACGCTGACTGTTGGACGTGACCACTAGGAAAAGCCACATGATACTCTTCTCTACTCATTTCTAACTCTTCTCCTTTTCTACTCTATAGATGGCGGGCCCAAGGAAGAAGTTCACTCACCGGATGATGACACCCCTTTCGGACGGCACTTGAAGGGAATCAGCCCACACACAAATGTAGGAGACGATCATTCAATGCTAATTACTATAGGCGCATTTGGTTATATGCATCGTTTTTGCCACTTTGCATACTTATCCTAGTTGGGTTTGACTGAGTATATGTAGGCAAAAAACCAACATCTACATGTTGATTGGTTGCTTGCATGTCTTCTCCCTCCATCGTGGCGATGCCTCTACGCACCGTGTTTGGTTGCTCGCATGTACTCACACGAGTGCATGTTGTTTGGTTACATATGAGCATACAGTTGTGCTCACCTTGTACCCTACTTGGTGAGCTTACCAATACTACTACACCTTACACATGATCACACCGAGCACACTAACGCCACAACATTGCTATGAGGATGAACCGGATGAAGATGATGAAGTTTTTCAGCCCTCTTCATCCTAACGGACGATCCACCTTGCCAACCTCAACCTTGTTGCATGAATGCTCTCGCACATACTTGGAGTAAACATCTTCTGCTGCATGCCTAGCCTTAAACCCTCCTCTATGGTTGATGTCACCGGACCCTGAAACTTGTTTGTTGCAAGATTCCCATGAACTGTAAACCCCTGGAACCTACCTTCGAACACCACATACCACTTGCCCTGACTGTGCAAATGAGCAATAAGTTCAAGCAACAAGCATTGGAACACACAAATAACAATTGAGATTTTATTTGAGATTTTATTCGGTTAAATTAGGGGAAAATTGCATTCTTAAAAATTGCATTTTAGCCCAGAAAAATTTAATTTTGGAATTTTAGGATTTTTATTTTATTTTATTTTGGATTTTCTTTCTCTGCGGCAAAATTATTTTAAAAAAATCCGAACAGGGCCGGCCCAGCTCGAGCCAGGCCGCGGCCCCGTTGCGCGCAGCCTCTCTCGTCCGAGCGGGACGGAGTCCCGTTGCCCGCCGCCCGCCGCTGCTCGCCGACGCCAGCCGCCGACGCCGCCGCCGCCGGAGCCCCGCCTCGCCGCCGACGCAGCCTCGCCGTTGGTTTTCTCGCCGCCGGCCGAACCCTCGAGAACCGGTAAAAACCGGTCGTTTTTTTTGGTTTTTAGATTAGATCGGTTTTATTTATTTTATTTCGTTAATTAGCAAAAGTTCACCCGTTTAGATCTGTTAACAAAGGAATTCATTCGTTAGTTTTTGTTAGCGGACGTTCGTCTGACAAAATTTTCTTTTTCTATTTGTTTTCAGCTAGGGACCTATCCATGAATAGTTTCTTTACATATTAGTCCCTGATCTTCAAACCCTCACTACTTTTTACTCGTTTATCCAAATTCAGTGAAACCAATGCCAAAATCTTTGTATTGTTCCCCTCTGTCCGGATAATCAACTTGGACATGATTTTGTAAATTTAAAATTTGGTTTCAAGAAGATTTGAATTTGAACTTCTTTTGATCGTAGTTTGTGCGTAACCCCGATTCGATTGATTCTTTTTGCAAATCGAAGCTCTTCACTTGAACATGCCTACCTATGGTCAATGGTGACTGAAAACATCCTCTGCTAGCCATATACTCCGCTCCAGGTGAGCTCACTAACATAGGTGTCTTAAGGGCTATGGTGGGCAACTTAAACTTATCCACAAATCCCCTTGATATGTATGAATGTGATGCACCAGTGTCAAAAAGGACAATAGCTATAAATGACTTAATCATAAACTTACCAATAACTGCATCGGGCTGCTCTTCAACTTCCTTCACGTTGACGTGGTTCACCTATCCTCTGGTGAAAGGATTGGGCTTCTTTCTAGAGCTTCCATTTCCATTCTTTACCTCAGAACAATCATTGGCGTAGTGTACAGTCTTCCCGCACTTGAAACAGGTAACGTTACTCAGATCCTTCTTGGCGGGTGTTGCTGGGTTGGAACGGCTCTGACTACTGCTTCCTCCATTCACATTTCCATTCTTAGGGACACTATGGTTATGTGAACTTCCTCCAGTGTGAGAATGGCCTCCATGGTTATGATGGGTATGTCCTCCCGAGTTCGGGGTAAAACGAGGCTTCTGCTGAGCTCCAGAGTTGTACTTCCCCTATCCATACTTGCGTTTGCGGTTCTCTATCTGCCGCTGCTTGCCTACAATCATGAGAGCCCTGTCTACCAGCTCTTGATAGTCAGTGAATGTTGCCACCATCAACTGCATACTCAGCTCATCATTCGACCCCTCCATAAACTTCTCCTGCTTCGCGGCATCTGTGGCCACATCATCTGGGGCGTAACGAGCTAACTTGCTGAACTCATCCAGGTACCGTGCCATAGTACGATTTCCCTGGCGTAAGTTGCGGAACTCATGCTTCTTCATGCTCATAGCTCCAGCTGAGACATGTGCAGTGTGGAATGCTTGCTGAAACTGATCCCAAGTGACATTGGCCACGGGGAAAGTGGCAGTGTAGTTCTCCCACCATGAGGCTGCGGGTCCATCCATTTGATGTGCGGCAAAGCACACCTTCTCAGCATCTGTGCAACCTGCAATGGTCAGCTCTCTTCCAATCTTGCGGAGCCAGTCATCAGCAACGATCGGCTCGGTGCTACTAGAGAACACCGGCGGATTCAACCTTAGAAAGCGAGCTAAGTTGTCAACTAGGGGTGGTGGCGGTGGGTTGTTGTTGTTGTTGCCTTGGTTCTTGACTAGCAACTGCATCAAGGCATTCTGCTGTTGGATCAACTGAGTGAGCTCCAGTGGGAAGGCGAATGCAGGGTCACGTCTCGGAGGCATCTGATAGGTTTAGAGGGGTGAGAACAAAATAGAATAGGGTCTAAAGAGAAATCACTACCCATATGCACATGAGACAAACATATTCATTCCACACCACTCAATAACAAACAAGATTCATACAATCGATCTAATCTACCATTACAAAATCACACAGACTATTTTATATACATGGAAGAACTTCTAATGGTATTATGGTGGTCGACTAGAAATTTTGATCGGTGGAAGACTCCATAATGTCAGCTCCAACTTCGTCTTCATAATCATCACTGTCTTCATCATCGCTGTCGGGGTCGGAGTCTGTGTCGTCTATTACGATGTAGTCTTCAGAACGGATGTCCTCTTCAGGTTCGGGATCCCCCATGAATATTCCTAGCTTCTTCTTCGGGTCTTCATTCTTCTTAGTAGTACATCAATTTCTTCTTCATAACCATCGCGCGTAGACTTGAGTTCCTCTTCTAGCTCCATGTTCTGGGTCATCACCTTCTTCGTGTCTATCATGTTGGCGCGCATCTGGTTCTCCTGATTATGAATGTGCTGATTCAACTCCTATATGTAGGCTGCAATAGATTTATCCTTCCTGGTGCAAATCATCTCCCATTGCTCATCTCGGCGTCCACATATCTGGTAGATGGTGTCCTTAATATCCTTGTTGTACACTTTGCTTATGCGTCCAATGGAGATGTGGGCGGCCATGCTCTTTCCTAAACTCCATGTCGGTGCATCAAAGGAAAACTCGATGGGCTCGGTAACTGGTGTGAAAGTCCTTCCTGGAACACGAACTTGAATCGTCCAGCGCTGCTCTTCTGGTAAAGTGGCGGTGAAAGTTCCGGTGAAACTCGGTATGCTGATGTTTAGGTACCTAGTGACTTCCTTCAAGTGCCGTCCGAAAGGGGTGTAGTCATCCGGTTGAGTGAACTTGTTCCTTGGGTCCGCCATCTATAGAGTAGAAATGGAGAAGAGTTAGAAATGAGTAGAGAAGAGTATCCCGTGGCTTTTCCTAGTGGCCGCGTCCTACAGTCAGCGTGTGCTCTGATACCATCTTCTAGCGATCCGACCTCACACGGTCAAGTCTCTATGCTTAAATGTCATCTCTGGATCGGTATTGCTGACACACACACAGTACTCGAGGATTTATAACAGAGTTCAATCACACCTTATTACATTGAGTGTCTCAAAAAGAGTACTTATTAAAATAATATGGCTGAAGGGCACCTAAATAAGATAACTGTGGAAGCATCAAAGATAAATGAGTCCATCGCTCTCCACGGCAAAACTGAGTGCACAACAACGACCTAGCGCACCTTACTCTTCGTCTGAAAATTCTATAACATAATACGTTGCAGCCGTGTAGGTCAGCACATGGAATATGCTGGCAAGATAACACTATAGAGCAATGAACAAATAACAGCTAGCACTACATGCATATATGGCTGGTGGAGGCTCTATGGTTATCATTTGCATAAAGCTAGTTTTTCCCTATAACAAAGGAATAGATTGTATTTAACTACAAAGTTTGATGATATTATTGAGTAGGTACCCCCAACTCAATCCCTAAATTATATTAATAACCCAAGAAATTAATTAAGTAAAGTGATGAGATCAAATCAATAATTCAAGTACTAGATACTCAAGATGTCCTTAACCAGGGACACGACTAACCATGATTAGTTTATACACTCTGCAGAGGTTTGCGCACTTTACCCCACAAGACTCGATCTCCTCCATTGTATTTCTGGCACTGCATGATGTTTGAGAAATGGATGATCGCGACACAGTCTTTCCGAAGAGGTCACCTTAACCGATAGATAGGCCGGTACACCTACAATCCCCTACATCTACTAGCCCATCATGGAAAGGATTCCCACAACTTACTCAACTATGCCAGAGCCCATAATGGCTTGTGGCTGCACATGGAAGTTTCTAGCATGAATAATTTATGATCCCTTTGAGCCTGGGTGGAAAACCACAGGATGATCACACGGGTACCCTGGGATCTCCTAGGACAACACTGGTATAACCCCAGGTGCCCACAACCAATCCACCCAGATGTGTATTAAAGTAGCCACCTTAAGTTTCCCTTAGTTATTATAACTCTCACATCTTTCATGAATCTCACAAACCAATCCACTTCTACGAGCATAGCATAGCAGTATAAGCATAACGTAGAAACCTAGGGTTTGATGTAAGACAATAGGTTCCTACCTCATCAACTACTTCCCAATACCCACATGTTGTCAAATCCTAACCATGCAGTGTTTGAGGATTGAAACTAATGCATAAAAACTGGGTAATAAAGGTATATGATCAAAGTGTTACTTGCCTTGCTGACGATCAGAAAACCCTAGAGATTCGTAGTAGCACGCTTCACACTCCGGAAACTCTATCGTGAACAAACAATAGCATACATAAGCACTCAAGCATAAGATGCAAAGGTAAAACCATAAGAAAAGATCTAAACGAAAAGTTCAAGTGAAGAGCTTCGATTTGCAAAAAGAATCAATCGAATCGGGGTTACGCTCAAACTACGATCAAAAGAAGTTCAAATTCAAATCTTCTTGAAACCAAATTTTAAATTTACAAAATCATGTTCAAGTTGATTATCCGGACAGAGGGGAACAAGACGAAGATTTTGGCATTGGTTTCACTGAATTTGGATAAACGAGTAAAAAGTAGTGAGGGTTTGAAGATCAGGGACTAATATGTAAAGAGACTATTCATGGATAGGTCCCTAGCCGAAAACAAATAGAAAAAGAAAAAATTGTCAGATGAACGTCCGCTAACAAAAACTAATGAACGAATTCCTTTGTTAACAGATCTAAATGGGTGAACGTTTGCTAATTAACAAAATAAAATAAATAAAACCAATCTAATCGAAAAACAAAAAAACGACCGGTTTTTACCGGTTCTCGAGGGTTCGGCCGGCGGCGAGAAAACCAACGGCGAGGCTGCGTCGGCGGCGAGGCGGGGCTCCGGCGGCGGCGGTGTCGGCTGGCGTCGGCGAGCAGCGGCGGGCGGCGGGCAGCGGGACTCCGTCCCGCTCGGATGAGAGAGGCGGCGCGCAACGGGGCCGCGGCCTGGCTTGAGCTGGGCCGGCCCTGTTCGGATTTTTTTAAAATAATTTTGCCGCAGAGAAAGAAAATCGAAAATAAAATAAAATAAAAATCCTAAAATTCCAAAATTAATTTTTTCTGGGCTAAAATGCAATTTTAAAAAATGCAATTTCCCCCTAATTTAACCGAATAAAATAATTTTCTCCTGTCGATGAAAGTCAAACACCTACTTTGCAACATGGTTCAAGTGCACCTCCTTGAAGCCCTTGTCAGTCCTCACCCCACTAGCTATGATCTCACACATCTTGTTAAGCACAAAAGTGGAGAGGAACCGATGCCATTTCATGTTGTTCCCCCATGCCATCCTTCTTCTCCTTTGTAGTTGCCTTTTGAGCAGCAGCGAGCAACAACATTGGGCTGAGCCAGCAGAAATGGAGGAACCATAGGCGGCACCTCGAAAACCTCTGAATCAGGAGGCATCTGGTCCATAGCAGGCTGGGAGTATGTACGACGACAGGAACTGGCTCTCGGAAAACATGAGGGCCTGACTAAACTCGTGTGTGGTCATGTCCTACAAACGTAAGCGTCATCAACACCACAACACACTACACATGTATAATTGGAACTAGCAGTACAACATTGACAGGTCGAACTAGCATTAACACATGCACACATGGATGATCTAGTTGAAGACAGCACTACCAAATCCATCAAAACATACCACAGCTCAACACAGCATAACATAGCACTAATCATGGACACATGGATGATCTTGTTCAACACTTGCACACTAGCATAATCCATCGATGACCACTAGCTACCGACACTTGCCCACATGGGAACAACCCCTAACATGCTCCAAATCCATCACAGCTAGCCACTACAACATTATAGTCAAACAGATCGGAAGATCTAACCCTACCACATGGACAGATCTAGCTAGAACTAGTAGAGAGGAGGTGGTGATTGAACGCACAGACGCCATCGAAAGAGCCGCGGAGGAGGTGCCTCGCACATCAGAGAGGAGGAGGAGTCGATCCACCGCCGCAGTCAACCGGTCGCCGGAGTAGCTGTGATGCTTACCTCGTCATTGAAGCGGATCCGCGCCTGAGGCAAAGCTCGAGAGGGCGGAAATGGTGGTGGGAGTTTTTCCACGATGGTCACCCTCGATATAGGGCGACCGAATTGGCAGGCGATGACTCGAATTCATCCTGCCGCTTTTTCAAAGATGCGCCATCGCTCCCTCCATCTCCCTGTCTGCAGCAGCGCGGCACGACATTCCCCTCCCTTGCATCGCTCAATCCTGGCTCGCTGGAAACGACCGATTCAGCCATTCCTAGCAGGCCTGGCTGAGGGGTACTTTGAGGTTCGTGCTATGCGGGCCAAACAGTAAACACATGCATCCAAACAGCCCATTTTCATACCGTGCAGGCCTGGACCGACCTATTGTAGGCAACCAAACGTGCCCTATATGTTTGTTAGTAAAAGACAATTTGAAATACAAATATGTCCGATCCATAGCGCGCGCCGGATCACATCAGTGTTGTATCACTTCATCGGTCGATCACAACAAATAAAGGAAAGTATGCTTAGTTTTTTACTTGCCCTATCATAAAAGAATAACAGTCCGGTAGTCCATGCATTTTGCCCTACCGGACCGTCAACCCGAGGCTCCATGCTCAATCTGTTGTCACCGCTGTGTAGGCCACCTCCGCCTCGACATCCCCCCTTCTCTGCTGGCTCCTTCTCCTCCCGCTTCGCCCTATCCAGCTCATCCTTCTGCTGCTGCAACATCTTGAAATGGACGACTGGCGCGATCATTCTTGCATCGTCATCCAATTCTGACACCTTCAAGGTGAGCATCCTTGCATCCTCTGAAGCGGTTGTGATTTCCACCTTCTTGACGTATGCCTCCTCCTTCTTAGTCAAGATGTCTTTGAACCTCTCTGTCATCTTGGCCACCGCACCTTCTTGCTTCGCCTTCTCCTCCTATTTTTTCTTGAAACCCTCTTCTTACCTTCTTGGGCGGTTCATTTGTTGGGTCAGTTGGGTAACTGGTTTCTTCCTCGGTGCCTTGGGCGAAGATCTTGGCAATGCATAAGTTCCACTTGGGTTGTCCATTCAACTTCAACCAACAATGCATAATGGTAAGGTCTTTCTTATCTAGCTTCTTGAACACACTACACACACGAGAAGTTAGCAAAATAAACATTGTCAACAATGCATATCTGACTACAAATGACCTAGACAACAATGCATACAAATTTGGCTACAAAACTACAAATGATCTACACAACAATGCATATTCGAGAAGTGATGTACACATATTAAAAACTTACCTGCTCGGTGATTTGCGCACCACTAGGCCACCGTGAGATGAGTTGCCTGAAGTGGCTGCAATACTTCAACATGACCTCTTGGATGGTGTACCATCGATGGTTGAGGGACTTTGATTCACTGTTATGGATGACCACGGCGGAGTAGGGTGCAAAATGTTTGTGTTCATGGAACCAAGTATGAATGTTGGTCCAAAAGGTTGTGCCCTTCTACTCAGTGCCATGGATCGGATCGAGGCTAGTAGCCAACCATGCATCACACAAAAGCTCGTCCTCCCGCAGGTTGAAGCTTTATACTCTGCCCATCTTCTTTGAATGGCCACCTAAATCATCCGAATCATCCTCCTCGTCCTCCTTCCCCACCCGTATGGTGTCCCAATCCTACTGTTGTGTGTCCACACACAGCTCGGTGTAGTCCTACTATGTGCTTGACTGGGGTAGGTGTCGAACTAGGTGTTTTGTTGCGTTCCCGACTGGTTGTAGCTGCCAGACAGGGTGGGCTCTGAGTCATCCACCTGCCCATCCTCATAGGAACCTCCTCCTCCGCCTCCCTCATGGATGATCTCGTACATCTCCTCGTCTAAGTCATATTACGCTGGCTCTCACGCTTTAGGCATACCAGCGAACAGCATACGGGCACCCATCTGCTCCACTCCCGTCATCCACGTTTGGACAAGCGACAGCGATGAACACCCAGAGAAAAGTAGCAACACTGCGTTAACGCTGATGATGAATGACACGATGGGGGATGCCTGGGACTTCCTACCCAGGTGCTTGGTGGCGTAGTAGTACGGAGTGTTGTAATGGGCCATGGCGATGTCTGCACGGTCGGTGTAGCTCCACGGCCTGATCCCCGACCTCCATCATGTAGGTCCTCCTTCGGCCTTCTGCTTATTAAGTTTTTCCTCCTTTGTGGCCTTTGCTTTGACGGGACATATTTGTCATGTCGCCGAGTTGATATTCTGGGCGAGCGTGATGCTCAGATCCCCCACCACCTTTGTCTTCAACGAGGTCTCCTCCGGGTCCATTGGTCGGCGGCGAGAGAGAAGAAGACAGTGAGGGAAAGGGTAGGGATTTGGTGGAGAGTTGCGGGATGGAAGAAGAGATCGGGGGATTTTGCCGTGAAAACAGTGCGGCCAGCTACAAAAGCGCGGGCTCTGCCTTAGTTTTTGGTAGGCTGGGAGTGTTGGAGTCCTATGTGGAAAAGCCCCCCCAATTTGTTTCGACTTTGTGGAGAAATTGTGGTCTGGACTGCCCCGAGGACTGATGGGGGTCGGCGTTGGATGGTTTGGGTGGTCCGAACTGTTACGTCCGCACAGATACATGCAGTTTGAGGGTCGGAGTTGGAGATGCCCTGACGTGCACTAAAGAGTCGGTATGGTGACGTCTTCCTCTAATCTAATGAAGTGTAGGGCCTATAGTATAAGGGGTTCAAGTTTTTTTCTTTTCTTTTGACCAAGAAGGTGCCCAAAGGCTCCATTTATTAGCTTACGTGCGTTTAACATCAACAATCATGAATCCTTCAAGTAGAAAGTTGCTTAGAGCAAGCAACATACTAGGGCATTGCATACCCTATGGCAGTGTTATGGCAACTCCAACCAGCCGACACAAACAGACAAGATTTTTGTCTGCTATTCCTCCATTTGGATCATCTGGAGGCGCATTGTTTGGCCGCGTTCTCCCAAAGCTGGTCGGTGCTCCCAATCAACCAACCCATTTCGTCTATGTGGCCATATTTTTTGCAAGAAAAAATCTCTAAATTTAGGGCCAGTGGCCATAGTTCATGCCTACGTACGTGCCGACGGCCGGCATACATGCCAAGCTTCAAAAAATGCGATAGTTCATGCTGGCACACTTGCGAGCACACAAAACCAAACATAGTACATGCATCACAACCGTGGTTCATGTTGGCATACAAAAATGATGGCGCTCTCGCCATAGTTCAATTGTCTAGCTAGAGCATCTCTCTTTGCCTCTTCTTGAACCAAACCCTTCTCCTCGGGGACACCTTTCTCAGGTCCACCATCGTCATGATCTCCATTTTGTTAGCCATTAGCGAGTGCCACCCTTTTACTTTTGTCTTTGCATTGGTCACCTCGATCTCGAGCTTATTTGTTTGGACGTTCTCCTTGATCTCGAGATTCTTCTTTTGTATCTCGATGTATGCCCTCATTTGCTCCTCTTTCTCTTGACGCTTCCTCTCCTCCCTTACTTCCTTTTGGGTCATTAACCCTTGCAAAGTTTCTTGCAAGGCTAATTCGCCGCATCACGCTTCTCATCCAACTTGGAGTTGGTCTTCCCCCTCGGCCGCTTCTCTCCTTCACCATGATCAATGACGGTCGCATGCCCTCCATTCTTCTTTTGGGTGGCACATTGCTCCCTAAACATTGGGCAATCACAAATGATCGTCCCATGTTTAATGGCTTGTCCCCGTGTTGGGCCTTGAAGGCTTCCTAAGCTTGGTATGCCTACAAATGAAAATGAAGGCAACAACGTAGATTTGTATGCAATGGACATGAAAGCATCAATAAACATGATACACACATATGAACATGGAGAAGAAATTTAGACAATGTCTTTGATGCCTAGGCCACTCACGGGACGACCTTCGATGCTCTCAAGGGTCCCCACCACTTTTAGATGGACACATCGCCACGGTAGCTCTCAAACTTGTAGGGCGGGAACTTCCTACGTTCATGGAAGTCTATAAGAACTCTCTCCCAAAATATTGATCCTTTTCGCTTGACACTGATCTCGGGATCTTGTCCAATTTCCTTCCAACCTTCAAAAATCAATTTGTCCTCATCCTTTGTGTCTCCTTTCATCTGAATGCTTTGGTGGCTCCTCTTTTGCGCATTGTCTTGGGTAGTGAGCCCATCAGCAAACAAAGGCTCCTCCTCGATGTTCATGTTGTCTTCTTCATCTTGACCGTAGGTGTCTTGTTGCCATTGGTCACCTCGGCCATCGGTGTCTTCTTGGTTGCCGTGGCCATCCATGCCCTCTTGGCCTTGCATGAAGTGGTTGCAACCATCTTGGTTTTGGGTCTCTTAGACATCATAGTCTTGGCCACCCTAGAAAATGATGTTCTTGATACGTCTCCAACGTATTCCAAACACTTTTGCCCTTGTTTTGGACTCTAACTTGCATGATTTGAATGAAACTAACCCAGACTGGCGTTGTTTTCAGCAGAACTGCCATGGTGTTGTTTATTATGCAGAAAACAAAAGTTCTCGGAATGACCTGAAAATCCACGGAGATAACTTTTGGAAAATATAGAAAATATTGGCGAAAGAATCAAGGCCAGGGGGCCCACACCTTCTCCACGAGGGTGGGGGGCGCGCTCCCTCCCCCTGGGCGCGCCCCCCTGTCTTGTGGGCCCCCTAATGCTCCACCGACCTGAACTCCAACTCTATATATTCCGTTTCATAGAGAAAAAATCAAGGAGAAAGTTTCATCGTGTTTTACGATACGAAGCCGCCGCCAAGCTCTAATCTCTCTCGGGAGGGCTGATCCGGAGTCCATTCGGGGCTCCAGTGATGGGGATTCGTCGCCATCGTCATCATCAACCATCCTCCATCACCAATTTCATGATGCTCACCGCCGTGCGTGAGTAATTCCATCGTAGGCTTGCTGGATGGTGATACAAAGACCGTCCTGCAGATCCGGACACGGTCTACGTGTTCGATAACCATTTTGGAGTATTCGGAGGAGGAACCCACCTTGCAATGCCGAAGACAATACTGCACGCCGGACTCATCGTCATTGAAGCCTGGTTCAGGGGCTACTGAGGGATTCCTGGATAAGGGGGTATCCGGACAGCCGGACTATGTACAACGTCCGGACTACTGAAGCGTGAAGATACAAGACTCAAGACTTCGGCCCGTGTCTGGATGGGACTTTCCTTGGCGTGGAAGGCAAGCTTGGCGATCCGGATATTATATTTCCTTCCTTGTAACCGACTCCATGTAAACCCTAGCCCTCTCCGGTGTCTATATAAACCGGAGAGGTTGGTCCTTAGAAGGCCAATCACAATTACCTTCATACCATCATAGGCTAGCTCCTAGGGTTTAGCCTCTACGATCTCGTGGTAGATCTACTCTTGTACTACCCATATCATCAATATTAATCAAGCAGGAAGTAGGGTTTTACCTCCATCGAGAGGGCCCGAACCTGGGTAAACACAAGTGTCCCTTACTTCTTGTTACCATCAGCCTTGACGCACAGATCGGGACCCCCTACCCGAGATCCGCCGGTTTTGACACCGACAGCGGTTCCAAATGCCGTCGCGGAAAGGGGTTAAAAACCATTTGTATAGCACCTCGTTGTACCAGTGAGAGAACCGGAACAAAGCATTAACACATAGTGAATACATGAACTCCTCAAACTACGGTCATCAACGGAAAGTATCCCAATTGTTGTCACCTTGGGGTTTATGGATCATAACACATAATAGGTGCATATAACTTGCAAGTCAAATCACAACCATAGATATAATGGTGAAAACATAAACGGTTCAGATCTTAAATCATGGTACTTGGGCCCTAGTGACAAGCATTAAGCATAGCAAAGTCATAACAACATCAATCTCAGAACATAGTGGATACTAGGGATCAAGCCCTAACAAAGCTAACTCGATTACATGATGAATCTCATCCAACTCCTCACCGACCAATGAGCCTATGAAAGAATTACTCATTCCCGGCGGTGAGCATCATGAAATTGGTGATGGAGGATGGTTGGTGATGACGAAGATCGAAGACCCCCCTCTCCGAAACCCCGAACGGGGTCCAGATCTGGCCTCCCAATGAAGAACAGGAGGTGTCGGCGGCTCCATATCATAAAATGTGATGAAACTCCATGTGCTATTTTTTCTGGAAAAATAGGATTTTATAGCGACGGAATTAAGGTCAGCGGAGCCTCGTGGGCCCGACTACCCACCAGGGCGCGCCAGAGGGGGCGGCGTGCCCTGGTGCTTCGTGGGCAGCTGCCCCCCATCCAGTGGGTCTTAGTTCTAGTAATTTTTATTTATTCCAAAATATTTCTCCAAAAAGTTCCGTCCAATTCCGAGAACTTTTATTTCTACAAAAAACAACAACACGGTAGCTCTTCTAAAAATAGCGTTAGTCCGGGTTAATTTCGTTCAAATCATGCAAATTAGAGTCCAAAACAAGAGCAAAAGCGTTAGGAAAAGTAGATATGATGGAGACGTATCAACGACCGATGTCTGGAGTACTAGTAGTAGATGCAGGCATGAGTCGGTCTACTTGTCACGGACGTGATGCCTATATTCATGATCATTGCCTTAGATGTTGTCATAATTATTCACTTTTCTATCAATTGCTCAACAGTAATTTGTCTACCACCATATGTGTTCTTTCAAGAGAGAAGCCTCTAGTGAAAACTATGGCCCCCGGGTCTATTCTTATCATATTATCTTCAGATCTATAATACCAAAAACCCAAAAGTACCTTGCTGAAATTTATTTACCATTACCTTATTTTGCACTTCTATTTATGTTTTATACCTATCTCTATCATATCTCATCCTTGCAAGTAACCGTGAAGGGATTCACAACCCCTTTATCGCGTTGGGTGCAAATAATTGTTTGTTTGTGCATGTGCTATTATCACAGACTTGTGTGTTCCTCCTACTGGATTAATAGCTGCATCACCCTTTCCTCTTCAAGGGAAAAACCAACGCTATCTCAAGAAGTAGCATGAAGAATTTCTGGCGCCATTGCCGGGGAGGATCTACATTAAGCCTAACAAGTACCCATCATAAACACTCATCTCTTGCATTTACATTATTTGTCTTTTGCCTCTCGTTTCTCTCTCCCACACTTCTAAAACATTTTTCGGAAAACCCAAAAATATTTGCCTTTTTATTTGCCTTCTTTCTGTTCGCCTTTTCGTTTGCCTTTATGTCTTACTTGGTTTGTTTGCTTGTTCATTCGGTATAAATGTATGTTTATTGAAAATCAGAAGAAGAAAAAGCTTATGGATCATCATCCACTTGCTAATCTTTTGAAAAGATCCAACTATGATGAACCAATTCCTAGTGAGTTGATTGCACTAGATTATCTTTATGAAGTTTTATTTGAAATTCGTGAATCTAAAAATTGTGATGAAGTGCTAAAAGAGGAAATTTGGGAAGTGATTCACGATAGTTCCTTGAATGAAAAACATGATTGCAATAGTGTCATTATAAATTCTATTAATGTCAATTGTGCTAATAATATGCAAAACCCAAAGATTGGGGATGCTAATTTTGATATGTCCACTACTTATTGCAATGATCATGATTGGGGTGATTCTTATGATCTTCAAAATTTATTTAAGCCTCATGACGAATATGTTTGCGGTAGTACTGAAAGTGGGTTTGGAAGAGTGTAAATTCTAGGAAAAAAGAATCCCACATATCTGTAGAGTGTTCAATCTTATGAAATTTTTGATAAAAGTGGGTTTGACGAGGTCATGACTTTAGTTGATGTTAGTCCCACTATCTTGGAAGATTTTAAAACTTTTGTGCATGTGGATCATGAAGAGAAGATTCTACATGATAGCTATATTGTTGAATTTTTTTATGATCCTACATGTAATTATTATGAGAGAGGAAAATATGGTAGTAGAAATATTCATTTTACTAAATTAACTCTCGTTATGTTGACATTGCTATTGTTTCTTACTTCTTCCTTGCTTTTGCTAGTTTTTGCTTATTCACAATTTGTTTGTTTATAAAATGCATATGCATAGGAATTATGTTAGACTTAAACTTGCTTTCACGTGCTACATGATGCTTTCTTCGTGTTTCAATTGCTATCTTTCATGTGAGCATCATTAAAATTCTTAATGCCTAGCTAAAAGGCTTTAAAGAAAAGCGCTTGTTGGGAGACAACCCAATATGTTTATTTTATGTTTTTATGATTTATGAAATTATACTTTTGTTATGATTGTGTTTTAGTGTTTAATTAGTGTTTATGCCAAGTAAGACCTTTGGGATGATTTGGGTGATAGTTGATTTGATTCTGCAGAAAAACGGAAACTTTTGTGGTCAGTTCTAGAATTTTATAAATTTACACAAACGTTCTTTTGATATGAAATTTTTACACAATATTGATATAAAAATTGCATAAGTTGTCATAATTTTTAAGAATTTTTGAAGTTACAGAAGTTTGGCTAAGGTCCAGATTACTACAGATTGTTCTGTTTTTGATAGATTTTATTTTCATTCTATCGTTTGCTTATTTTGATGAATCTATAGGTAGTATGGGGGGTATGAGCCATGGAGAAGTTAGAATACAATAGATATAACAACAATACAAAATTTCAATGAGTTTATAACAGTACCTAAAAGTGGTGATTTGCTTACAAACGGATCTCACGAGTTTTTAGTTGAGTTTTGTATTATGAAGTTTTCAAGTTTTGGGTGAAGTTTGGATGGACTATGGAATAAGGAGGGGAAATAACCTAGGATTGGGGATGCTCAAATCACCCCAAGGTAATATTCAAGGACAACCAAGCATCTAAGCTTGGGGATGCCTCGAATGGCATCCCCTCTTTTGTCTACAATCCATCGGTAAATTACATGAGGCTATATTTTTATTCACCACATGATATGTGTATTGCTTGGAGCATCTTGTATTATATGAGTATTTTATTTTTAGTTTGCCACAATCATCCTTGCTGTACACATGTTTTGAGAGGGACACACATTAATTGTGAATTTATTAGAATACTCTATGTGCTTCACTTATATCTTTTGAGCTAGGTAGTTGCTGTAATGCTTCACTTATATCCTTTTAGAGCACGGCGGTGGTTTTATTTTGAAGAAATTGATGAACTCTCATGCTTCACTTATATTATTTTGGGAGTCTTATAAATAGTATGGCAATTCGATTGGGTTATGAATTTAGTCCTAATATGATAAGGTATTCAAGAGGGATATAATAAAAACTTCCATGAAGATCATTGAATATATGAGAAGTTTTATTCCTTGCATTTGTTTTGAGATATAAAGATGGTGATATTAGAGTCATGCTAGTGAGTAATTATGGATTAGTAAGAATATTTGTGTTGATGTTTGTGATTCCCACAGCATGCACGTATGGTCTCATGTTATGCGATGAAGTTGGAGCATGATTTATTTTTGATTGTCTTCCTTATGACTGGAGGTCGGGGACGAGCGATGGTCTTTTCCTACCAATATACCCCCTAGGCGCATGCGTATTGGTACTTTGTTTCGAGGGCTTACAAACTTTTACAATAAGTATGTGAGTTCTTTTGGACCAATGTTGAGTCCATGGATTATACGCACTCTCATCCTTCCGCCATTGCTAGCCTCTTTGGTACCATTCATTGCCCTTTCTCACGTTGAGAGTCGGTGCAAACTTCGCTGGTGCATCCAAATCCCATGGCATGATAGGCTCTTTCACATATAAGCTACCCTATATCTTCCTCAAAACAACCACCATACCTACTTATTATGGCTTTTCCATAGCCATTCCGAGATATATTGCCGTGCAACATCCACCGTTCCGTTTTATTATGAGACACACCATCATTGTCATATTTATTTGGATAATCATGTGCATGAGGCATTCATATAGAGTCATATTTTGTTCTAGTATTGAGTTGTAATTTTTGAGTTGTGTGAAAGTGTGATGATCATCATTATTAGAAAATTGTCCCATGTGAGGAAAGTATGATGGAGATTATGATTCCCCCACAAGTCGGGATGAGACTCCAGACTAAAATAAATAAAAAGAGGCCAAAGAGCCTAAAATAAAATAAAACAAAAAGAGATCCCAAAAATAAAAAAATTTGAGAGAAAAAAGAGAGAAGGGACAATGTTACTATCATTTTCCACACTTGTGCTTCAAAGTAGCACCATATTCTTCATGATAGAGAGTCTCCTATTTTGCCACTTCCATATATTACCAGTGGGAATTTTTCATTATAGAACTTGGCTTGTATATTCCAATGATGGGCTTCCTCAAATGCCATAGGTCTTCGTGAGCAAGCAAGTTGGATGCACATCTACTTAGTTTTCCTTTTGAGCTTTCATACACTTATAGCTCTAGTGTATCTGTTGCATGGCAATCCCTACTCCTTGCATTGACATCAATTGATGTGTATCTCCATAGCCCATTGATTAACCTCGTTGATGTGAGACTTTCTCCTTTTTTGTCTTCTCCACACAACCTCCACCGTCATACTCTATTCCACCTATAGTGCTATATCCATGGCTCATCCTCATGTATTGCGTGGGAGTTGAAAAAGCTTAAGAATGTCAAAAGTATGAAACAATTGCCCGGCTTGTCATCGGGGTTGTGCATGATAAAAACTTTTTGTGATGAAGATAGAGCATGACAAGATTATATGATTTTGTAGGGATAATTTTCTTTATCCATGATATTTTGAGAAGACATGATTGCTTTTTAGTATGCTTGAAGTATTATTGTTTTTATGTCAATATTGAACTTTGGTTTTGAATCTTATGGATCTAAATATTCATACCACATAAATAAATATTACATTTATAAACATGTTAGGTAGCATTCCACATCAAAAATTCCATTTTTATCATTTACCTACTCGAGGATGACCAGGAATTAAGCTTGGGGATGCTTGATACGTCTCCAGTGTATCTATAATTTTTATTGTTCCATGCTATTATATTATCCATCTTGGATGTTTTGTATGAATTATTATGCTATTTTATATCATTCTTCAGGACTAACCTATTAACCTAGTGCCAAGTGCCAGTTGCCGTTTTTCCTTGTTTTTGTCTTATACAGGAAATCAATACCAAACGAAACGGGACTTTTTGACATTTTTTGTTGGATAATAAGACACCTACGAAGCTTCGAGAGGAGGCTAGAAGGGCCACAGATTGGCCACAAGCTTGGAGGCCGCGCCCTAGGATGGGGAGGTGCCCCTCCCGAGCTTGTGGGCCAACCATGGCACCTCTAACCCTAATCTTAGCTCCATAAATACCCAAATATTCCCCGTATACCAGAGGGCACACCAAAATTACTTTTCCTTCTGTCCTCGTGATATCCTGTCTAGAGACCTATTCCGGTACTATGCCGGAGGGGGATTCGATCATGGAGGGCCTATACATCAACCTTGCTGCCCTTCCGATGATGTGTGAGTAGTTTACCACACACCTATGGGTCCATAGCTAGTAGCTATATGGCTTATTCTCTCTCTTTGATCTTCAATACAATATTATCCTCGATGTTCTTAGAGATCTATTCGATGTAATCTTCTTTTGCGGTGCGTTTGTTGAGATTCGATCAATTGTGGGTTTATGATCAGATTATCTATGAATATTATTTGAGTCTTCTCTGAACTCTTTTATGCATGTTCAAGATAGCTTTGTGTTTCTCTCTAATCTATTGATTTGGTTTGGCCAACTATATTGATTTTTCTTGCAATGGGAGAGGTGCTTTATAATGGGTTCAATCTTGCGGTGCTCAATCCCAGTGACAGAAAGGAACATGACACGTATTTGTATTATCACCATTAAAGATAAAAAGGTGGGGTTTATTCATATTGATTGGATCTATACCTCTACATCATTTCATCTTGCTTAAGGCGTTACTCCGTTCTTGTTAACTTAATACACTAGATGAATGCTGGATAGCGGTCGATGTGTGGAGTAATAGTAGTAGATGCAGGCAGGAGTTGGTCTACTTGTCATGGACGAGATGCCTATACTCATGATCATTGCCTTAGATGTTTTCATAATTATTCGCTTTTCCATCGATTGGCTAACAGTAATTTGTGTACCCACCGTATGCGTTCCTTCAAGAGAGAAGCCTCTAGTGAAAACTATGGCCCCGGGTCTATTCTTATCATATTATTTTCAGATCTATAAAACCAAAACCCCAAAAATACCTTGCTGCAATTTTTTTACCTCTACCTTATTTATCACTTTTATTAATCTTTTATACCTATCCCTATCAGATCTCATCCTTGCAAGTAACTGTGAAGGGATTGATGACCATTTTATCACATTGGGTGCAAGTATTTGTTTGTTCGTGCAGGTGCTATGATTGAAGACTCGTGTGTTCCTCCTACTAGATTGATACCTTGGTTCTTATTTAAGGGAAATACTTATCTCTACTTTGTTGCATCATCCTTTCCTCTTCAAGGGAAAAATCAACGCAAGCTCAACAAGTAGCAGGAAGAATTTCTGGCAAAGTTGTTGGGGAGGATCTACATCAAGCCTACCAAGTACCCATCATAAACTCTCATCTCTTGCATTTACATTATTTGCCTTTTGCCTCTCATTTTTCTTTCACTCACTTCTAAAACTTTTTCAAAAAAACCAAAAATATTTGCCTTTTTATTTTCCTTCTTTCCATTCGCCTTTCCGTTTGCCTTTCTCTCCTACTTGGTTTGTTTGCTTATTCGTTTGGTATAATTGTATTTTTATTGAAAATAAGAAAACACTTCTGGATCCTCATCCACTTGTTATTATTTTTAAAAGATCCAACTATGATGAACCAATTGCTAGTGAGTTGAGTGCACTAGATTATCTTTATGAAGTTTTGCTTGAAATTTGTGAATCTAAAATTTGTGATGAAGTGCTAAAAGAGGAAATTTATGAAGTGATTCACGATAGTTCCATGAATGAAAAACATGATTGCAATGGTGTCATTATAAATTATATTAATTTCCATTATGCTAATAATATGCAAAACCCCAAGCTTGAGGATGCTAATTTTGATATGTTCACTACTTATTGCAATTATCATGATTGGGTTGATTCTTCTTATGATCTTGAAAATTTATTTAAGCCTCATGATGAATATGCTTACGATAATATTGAAAGTGGGTTTGGAAGAGTGTAAATTCTAGGAAAAAAGAATCCCACATATTTGGAGAGTGTTCAATCTTATGAATTTTTTGATAAAAGTGGGTTTGAAGAGGTTATGACTTCAGTTGATGTTAATCCCACTATCTTGGAAGATTTTAAAACTTCTATGCATGTGGATCATGAATATAAAATTCTATATGATAGCTATATTGTTTAATTTGATTATGGTCCTACATGTAATTATTATGAGAGAGGAAAATATGGTAGTAGAAATTTTCATGTTACAAAATTACCCATCGTTACGTTGAGATTACTATTGTTTCTTTCTTCTTCCTTGCATATGCTAGTTTTTGCATGTCTTGATAATTTGTTTGATTATAAAATGCCTATGCATAGGATTATGTTCAACTTAAACTTGCTTTTCACATGCTACATGATGCTCTCTTTGTGTTTCAATTGTTATCTTTCATCTGAGCATCATTAAAATTATTAATGCCTAGCTAAAAGGCTTTAAAGAAAAGCGCTTGTTGGGAGATAACCCAATATTTTTCTTTTCTGTTTTTATGAGTTTATGCAATTATACTTATGTTATGATTGTGTTTTATTTTTAATTAGTTTTTATGCCAAGTAAGACCTTTCGTATGATTTGGGTGATAGTTGATTTGATTCTGCTGAAAAACCGAAACCTTTGCGGTTAGTTCTGGAATTTCATAAGTCCACAAAAACATGCTTTTGATCATAATGTTTTACACAATATGGATATACAAATTTACTATGTTGTCCTAGTTTTAAGAATTTTTGAAGTCATAGAAGTTTGGCTGAAGTCCAGATTACTACAGACTGTTCTGTTTTTGACAGATTTTGTTTTCATTGTGTTGTTTGCTTATTTTGATGATTCCGTGGGTAGTATCGGGGGGGGGGGGGTATGAGCCATGGATAAGTTAGAATACATTAGATATAACACCAATATAAAATTAGAATGAGTTTACAACAGTACCTAAAAGTGGTGATTTGCTTTACTATACTAGCTGATGTCACGAGTTTTCTGTTGAGTTTTGTGTTGTGAAGTTTTCAAGTGTTGGGTGAAGTTTCGATGGACTATGGAATAAGGAGTCAAAAGATCCTAGGCTTGGGGATGCCCAAGGTACCCCAAGTTAATATTCTTGGACAACCAAGCGTATAAGCTTGGGGTTGCCCCAGATGGCATCCCCTCTTTTGTCTACTATCCATCAGTAAATTACTTGATGCTATATTTTTATTCACCACATGATATGTGTTTTTCTTGGAGCGTCTTTTATTATATGAGTATTTTTTTGTAGATTGCCACAATCATCCTTGTTGTACACACCTTTTGAGAGGGGCACACGTTAATCGTGAATTTATTAGAATACTCAATGTGCTTCACTTATATCTTTTGAGCTAGGTAGTTGCTCTAGTGCTTCACTTATATCTTTTTAGAGCACGATGTTGGTTTTATTTTGAAGAAATTGATGAACTCTCATGCATCACTTATATTATTTTGAGAGTCTAATAAATAGTATGGCAATATGCTTGGGTTATGAATTTAGTCCTAATATGATATGGTATTCAAGAGGGATATAATAAAAATTTCATGAAGATCATTGAATATATGAGATGTTTGATTCCTTGCATTTGTTTTGAGATATAAAGATGGTGATATTAGAGTCATGCTAGTGAGTAATTGTGGATTATTAAGAATATTTGTGTTAAAGTTTGTGATTCCCGAATCATGCATGTATGGTCTCTCGTTATGCGATGAAGTTGGAGCATGATTTATTTTTGATTGTCTTCCTTATGAGTGGTGGTCGAGGACGAGTTATGGAATTTTCTACCAATCTATCCCCCTAGGAGCATGCGCATTAATACTTTGTTTCAAGGGCTAATAAACTTTTGCAATAAGTATGTGAGTTATTTATGACTAATGTTGAGTCGGTCTACTTGTCACGATTGTGATGCCTATATTCAGGACCATTGCCTTAGATGTTGTCATAATTATTTGCTTTTCTATCAATTGCTCAATAGTACTTTTTCTACCCACCGTATATGTTCTGTAGCGACCCAACCTCAAACGGTCAAGTCTCTGTGCCTCAGTGTCATCCCTGGATTAGTAATGCTGACACACACAGTACTCGAAGGATTTATAACAGAGTAGCAATCACACACTTATTACATCGAATGTCTCAAAAGAGAACTTATTACAATAATATGGCTTAAGGCCATCTAATGTGATAACAGCGGAAGGCTTGGAAGATAAAATGAGTCCATCAACTCCAACGGCATAGCTGAGCTGCACGACAATGACCTAACGAACCTTACTCCTCGTCTGAAAAGTCTGCAACATAACACATTGCAGCCTGAAAATGGGTCAGCACATGGAATATGCTGGCAATATAACACAGTAGAGCAAAAACAGAATAATGCTATCACTACATGCATATATGGCTGGTGGAAAGCTCTATGGTTATAGTTTTGTGAAAAGCAAATTTTTCCCTACAACAAAGGAATAAATTTTTAATTTAACTATCATGGTGGTTGAAACATTGAGAAGGTATAACCCCAACTCAATCCCAAATTAAAGTAATTATCAACCCAACAATATTAATTATGGGTGATGAGACACATGTGATAACTCAAGTACTAGATACTCAAATTGTCCATAACCGGGGACACGGCTAACCATGATTAGATTGTACACTCTGCAGAGGTTTGCACACTTTTCCCCACAAGACTCGATCGCTTCCGTTGAATTTCTCGCACTACATGGTGTTTGAGAAACGGATGACCGAGACATAGTCTTTCAGGAACATTAAATCTCTACTCCGGGTAGACCGTACCAACCTACAAAACCCACTACCTGCTGATCTACATCTTCAAGAGCTTCACGTAACTTACTCAACTATGCTAGAGCCCATAGTAGCTTGTGGCTGCACACTGAAGTTTCTAGCATGAATCATCTTAGTTCCCTTTCAGCCTGGGTGGCGGTCCATAGGAAGATCACACGGCTACCCCGGGATTTCCAAAAATAAAACAGACAACACTGGGTTCCCCAGGTGCCTCAATCCACCCAGATGTGTATTATAGTTGCCACCTTAAGTAAACCATTAATTAACAATCTCACATCTGTCATGGATACACTCAAACCCATACCACGTCTACGAGCATAGCATGGCAATATAAGCAACGCGTAGAAGTAACTCCCAAGGGTTAGATAATAAACAGGGCAATAGGTTCTACCTCCGCAACTACTTCCCAACCCACAAGTTAAAGACATCCTAACCATGCCAAGTTTGAGGATTGAACTAATGAAATAAAAACCGGGTATGGAAAGAGTATGATCAATGTGTTACTTGCCTTGCTGGCGATCCGTGAATCCTAGAGACTCGTAGTAACACGCTTCGCACTCCGGGAATTCTAGCGTAAACAAAAAATAACATACATAAGCAACTATCAAAGATGCACGAGCAAAACTTCAATTAAAAGAGATTGACCAGAAAGTTCAACTTAAGAACTCTGGTTTGCAAAAAGAATCAAACCAAACGGAGCAATGAAACTCAAACGGCGAAAGAAATAAGATCCGTTTACTAATCTGAACTAAGGTCAAATTTTATAGTATCAAAATCTCGTTTAAGTTGTTTAAACAGAAAGGGGGTCTCGAGATGAAACTCTAGGCGTTTGAATCACCTGATTCTGACTAACGAGCGCGAAGAAAAACAGAATCTAAGATCGGATCAGAAATCGCGACTGAAAATAATCGCAGATAAATCCGATAAAAAAACTGACGAACAGACTAACGAACGAACGTTCGTTATCTGTAATTAACGGAACAAAACCGTTCATTTAAACGAACGTATGGACGAACGTCCGCTAATTAGACAAACCGAGAAAAAAACCGGCGAACCGAATCTAAAAAAACGAACTAGAGTTTCTAAAAAAATCCGAATCGGTTTTAAAAAAAAACGGGCGGCGGCGGATCAGCGCTTTACCTCCGGCGAGGCAACTCCGGCGAGGCGGGGCTCGACGGCGGGCTTGCGGGGCGGGCGGCGCTGCAGGCGGCGGCGGGCGGCTGCGGCGGCGGCCACTTGGTGCTCCAGGGGGGCCCCGGGGTGGTATTTAAAGGGGGGGGAGAGGCGGCTTCGGGGAGGGGCCAAGGCGGCAACGGCAACGGAGTCCGGCTCGGACTCCTCGTCCGAGTGGCGGCGGGGAGGCGAGCGCGCGCGGGGCGGCTGCTGGCGCGGGCCGGCCTGGTCCGGCTGGGCCTTAGGCCCAGTCGGGCACGGGGAGATTTTTTTTTAAAATAATTTTGCCGACAGAAATAAAATCCTAGAAAATAAAATAAAAACCTAAAAATGCCAAAACCAATTTTCATCGTCTAAATAAAATATTTAGAATGAGATGAACATTTTCTTGGCCCTAAAATGAAATTTTGAAAACATGCAACTTTTCTATTGCAAATAAAATCCAAATAGACTCAAGTAAAATCAAACAATTGATTTTAACATTTTTCCTCCAATACTTCAATTGTTTTGGAGAAGTCATATTTTCTCCTCTCATATATTTTTATAAGAAATATTTTTTGGAGAGAAAAATAATTAAAATCGAAAATCCTCGTTTCACTATTTGATAGGAAATCAAATATGAAAATCAGGAAATCCCCAACTCTCTCCGTGGGTCCTTGAGTTGTTTAGGATTTCGAGGATTGTGGAGCGGAAATGCAATAAAATTTGATATGCATGGATGATCTATGTATAACATTCCAAATTGAAAATTTGGGATGTTACACGTTCTTTCAAGAGAGAAGCCTCTAGTGAGAACTATGGCCCCCGGGTCTACTCTTATCATATTATTTCCAGATCTATAAAACCAAAACCCCAAAATACCTTGCTGCAATTTATTTACCTTTACCTTATTTTGCACTTTTATTTGTCTTTTATACCTATCTCTATCAGATCTCATCCTTGCAAGTAACCGTGAAGGGATTGATAACCCCTTTATTTTGTTGGGTGCAAGTGTTTGTTTGTTTGTGCAGGTGCTTGATACGTCTCCAACGTATCTATAATTTTTGATTGTTCCATGTTGTTATATTATCATTTTTGGATGTTTTATATTCATTTTATAGCAAATTTATATCATTTTTGGGACTAACCTATTGACATAGTGCCTAGTGCCAGTTGCTGTTTTTGCTTGTTTTTTACTTTGCAGAATATCAGTACCAAATGAAGTCCAAATGCAAGGAAACTTTTTGGAGATTTTTTTCTGGATTGGAAGACACCTAGTGGGCCATGAAAGCACCATAGGGGAGGCCCGTAGGGAGCACAACCCACCAGGGCGCGCTCGGGGGGTTGTGCCCCCCACAGAGAACTCCTGCACCGCCTCTTCGCCCTATAAATTCCCAAATGTTCCACAAACCCTAGGGGAGTCGACGAAACACAATTCCAGCCGCCGCAAGTTGTAGAACTACGAGATCCAGTCTAACACCATCACAGAGGGGTTCATCATCCTCATTGGTGCCTCTCCAATGATGCGTGAGTAGTCCACCATAGACCTAACGGTCCGTAGGCAGTAGCTAGATGGCTTCTTCTCTCTTTTTGATTCTCGATACAATGGTCTTTTGGAGATCTATTTAATGTAACTCTTTTTGCGGTGTGTTTGTTGGGATCCAATGAACTTTGAGTTTATGATTAGATATATATCCATGAATACTATATGAGTCTTCTTTTGATCTCTTATATGCATGATTACTTATAGCTTCATATTTCTTCTTCGAATCTTTGGTTTAGTTAGGCCAACTAGATCGATTTTTCTTGCCATGGGAAGAGGTGCTTTGTGATGGGTTCGATCTTGTGGTGTTCTTTCCCAGTGATAGAAGGGGCAGCAAGACACGCATGTATCGTTGCTATTGAGGATAACAAGATGGGGGTTATTCCAACTTGAATAGATCTCGTCTACATCATGTCATCGTTCTTATTGCATTACTCCGTTTCTCCATGAACTTAATACACTAGATGCATGTTGGATAGCGCTCGATGTGTGGAGTAATAGTAGTAGATGCAGGCAGGAGTCGGTCTATTAATCTTGGACGTGATGCCTATATATTGATCATTGCCTTGGATATCATCATAATTATTTGATATTCTATCAGTTGCCCAACAGTAATTTGTTTACCCACCGTGTGCTATTTCTCGAGAGAAGCCACTAGTGAAATCTATGGCCCCCAGGTCTATTCTTTACCATATTTGCTTTGAGATTTATTTTTATCCGCTTTTATTTTGAGATATGTTATTCGAAAAACCCAACAATACCTTGCTGCACTTTTTTATTACTTATTTTATTTCTTGTTTTATTGAGAGCTATTTATCCAATCTATCACAAATATTCTCCCGTCAACTTGCCAATTTCTGGCGCCGTTACCTAGGAGGGATTAACAACCCCTCTTACACGTTGGGTTGGAAGTATTTGTTCTTTTTGTGCAGGTACCATTTACATAGTGTTGCTTGGTTCTACTACTGGATTGATACCTTGGTTTCATAACTGAGGGAAATACCCACCTTAGTTGTACTGCATCATCCATTCCTCTTCGGGGAAATACGACGCAGTTTCAAGCGACATCAAAAGGAATTTCTGGCGCCATTGCCGGGGAGACATCATCAACATCTATCAGGTTCCTAGTCACAAATATCATCTCCTTGCAATTTACATTATTTGCCATTTGCCTCTTGTTTTCATCTCCCCCACTTCTAAAATTTTTCTTGCGAAAAGCACAAAAATATTTGCCTTCTTCTCGTTTGCCTTTTTCTTGTTCGATCTTTTGTTTGCTTGTGTTGCCATGTGCCTTCTATTTGCTTGCATCTTAGCTGCTAAAAATCTATTGATATGGATCCTCATCCACTTGCTAATCTTTTCAAAAGATCCAATTATGATGAACAAATTGATAGTGAATTGAGTTCACTAGATTATGTTTATGAAGTTTTACTTGAGATTCATGAATCTGAAAATTGTGATGAATCGTTAAACGAAGAAATTTATAAAGTGATTCATGATAGCTCCTTGAATGAAAAGCATGATTGCAATGATGTTATTATAATTTCTATTACTGTCAATTGTGTTAGTGATATGCAAAACCCCAAGCTTGGGGATGCTTGTTTTGTTATGTCCACTATTTATTGCAATGATCATGATTGGGGTGATAATGATTCTTATGATCTTGAAAATTTATTTAAACCTCATGATGACTATGCTTGCGATAACACTAAAAGTGGGTTTGGAAGAGTGTCAACTTTAGTTAAAAATAATCCCACATATTTGGAGAGTATTAAATCTTATGAAATTTTTGATAAAAGTGGGCTTGGAGAGGTCATAACTTTATTTGATGATAATCCCACTATTCTGGAAAAGTGTCAACTTTGCATGCATGTCGATCATGAAGAGAATATTTTATGTGATAGTTATATTGTTGAATTTGATTATGATCCCACATGTAATTATTATGAGAGAGGAAAACATGGTTCTAGAAATTTTCATGTTACTAAATTACCTCTCATTATGTTGAGATCGTCAATGTTTTATTCCTCTTCTCTGCATATGTTAGATGATTCTTGTCTTGATAATTTGTTTGCTTATAAAATTCCTATGCATAGGAAGTATGTTAGACATAAATGTTTTTGTCATATCTTTCATGATGCTCTCTTTGTGTTTTCATTCTTATCTTTCGTATGAGCATCGTTGAAATCTTAAGCCTATCTTAATGGCTATAAAGAAAGGGCTTGTTGGGAGGCAACCCAATGAAAAAGAAAATTATTTTTGCCTTTTTATTTCTATTCTTGAGTGTTTACACAATTATGCTACCATTATGATTGTGTTTTTATGTTTTAATTAGTGTTTGTGCCAAGTAAAGCCTTTGGGATCATGTTGGGTGATAGTCGATTTTATCTTGTTGAAAAATAGAAACTTTTGTGTCAAATAACATAATTGTTTAAATTTACAGAAGCGACGAAAAATTCTAATTTTTTTACACATGATCGATATACAAATTTCCTACGTTGTCCTACTTTTTCAGAATTTTTGGAGTTACAGAATTATGGTCGAAGTTTAGATTACTACAGACTGTTCTATTTTTTGATAGTTTCTGTTTTCTTTGCATTGTGTGCTTATTTTGATGAATCTATGGATTGTATCGGGGGTATAAGCCATGGAAAAGTTAGAATACAATAGATATAATGCAAGAATAAAATATGAATGAGTAGTGATTTTCTTTATTATACTAACAGATCTCACGAAGGTTTTGTTAATTTTTGTCTGATTGAAGTTTTCAAGTTTTGGGTGAGATCACGATGGATGAAGGAATAAGGAGTGAAAAGAGCCTAATCTTGGGGATGCCCATGGCACCCCAAGTTAATATTCAAGGAGAACTGAGCAACTAAGCTTGGGCATGCCCGTAAGGCATCCCCTCTTTCTTCGAACGACCATCAGTAATTTTACTTGGAGTTATATTTTTATTTGCCACATATCATGAGTTTTGCTTGGAGCGTCTTGTATTATATTCATCTTTGCTTGTTTTGCTTTTTAATTTGTCCCAACTATCCTTGCTGGACACACCTATTTGAGAGACCAAAATTATGCTATGATTTGTTAGAATTGCTCTATATGCTCACTTAATTTTTTTGAGCAGTGGATTGCTCTATTGCTTCATTCATATCTTTTTGAGCACGGTGTGCTTTATTATTTTTGAAGAAATTCTCTCATGCTTCACTTAGATTTGTTTGCTAGTTAGTAATTTTTTGAAGCAATTCTATCATGCTTCACTTATATTATTTTGAGAGATGAAAAAAATTATGCTCATGTTCTTCACTTAAATCGTTTGAGCTTAACAAAAGCAATTGCAACATATGAAACTAGTACCAAGGTGATAGATATTCAAGAGGGATAAAATAAAAACTTTCACAAAGATCATTGGACAAAATAAACTTGATTCTTTGTAATAGTTTTGAGATATGATGATAGTGATATGTGAGTCATGTTGGTGAGTAATTATGCTTTAGTAAGAATATTGGTGTTAAGGTTTGTGATTCCCTATGCAAGCAAGAAAGTCAATAGTTATGCAATGAAATTACATCCTACTTATGGTGCATTATTCGGTGCTAGTTATGCTTAATGCTTGCTTATGTGAATTTTTCGTTTCTTCGTTGGTTGCTTCTCAATCCTTTTTGCTAGCCGCCACTTGTACTAAGTAGATACTGCTTATGCATCCAAAATCTTTAAACCCAGTTTTGCTATATGAGTCCAGCATACCTACCTATCTGCGGTATTTCCATGTCATTCTAAGCAAATTTGTATGTGCCATTGATACGTCCATTTTGCATCATTTTTTCATATTGTTATTTACAATGTTTTTATGCATAATATTGCTTTATGGAGTAATTCTAATGCCTTTTCTCTCATAATATGCAGGTTTTACACAAAGAGGGAGAATGCCAACAGCTGCAATTCTGGACCTGAAAAAGCTACGTCAGAGTTACCTACTCTGCACATTTCTAAATGAGCTAAAAATTTACGGGGAATTGTTTTGGAATATTAAAAAATACTGGAGCAAATAACTACCGAAGGGGGCCCACCTGGTGAGCACAAGACACCAGGGCGCGCTTGGCCCCCCAGGCGCGCCCTGGTGGGTTGTGCCCAGCACAGCCCACCTACGGTGCCCATCTTCTGGTATATATATAGGTCATTTTGACCTAAAAAAAAATAAGAGGATGACTTTCGGGACGGAGCGCCGCCGTCTCAAGGCGGAATTTGGGCAGGAGCACTTTTGCCTTCTGGCGGAGCAATTCCACTGGGGGAATTTCCCTCCTGGGGGGGGGGGGGAATCGAAGCCATCGTCATCACCAACAACCCTCTCATCTTTGGGAGGCCAATCTCCATCAACATCTTCAACAGCACCATCTCCTCTCAAACGCTAGTTCATCTCTTGTGTTCAACCTTTGTACCGAAATCTTTGATTGGTACCTGTGGGTGATTAGTAGTGTTGATTACATCTTCTAGTTGATTACTATATGGTTTATTTGGTGGAAGATTATACGTTCAGATACATTATGCTATTTAATACCCCTCTAATCTTGAGCATGATTATCATTTGTGAGTAGTTACTTTTGTTCTTGAGGTCACAGGAGAAGTCATGTTGCAAGTAATAACATGAACTTGATATGTGTTCGATATTTTGATGATATGTATGTTGTGATTCCCTTAGCGGTGTCATGTGAACATCGGCTACATGGCACTTCACCATATTTGGGCCTAAGGGAATGCATTGCGGAGTAGTTATTAGATGATAGGTTGCTAGAGTGAAAGAAGCTTAAACCCTAGTTTATGCGCTACTTCGTAAGGGACCGATTTGGATCCAAATGTTTAATGTATGGTTAGATTTTATCTTAATACTTTTCTCATAGTTGTGGATGCTTGCGAGGGGGTTAATCATAAGTAGGAGGTTTGTTCAAGTAAGGACATCTAAGCACCGGTCCACCCACATATCAAAATATCAAAGTAGCAAACACGAATCAAACCAATATGATGAAAATGACTGGATGAAATTCCCGTGTACCCTCAAGATCGCTTATCCTATTATAAGTAACTGTTTTGGACTTTCCTTTGCCACAAAAGAATTGGGCTACCTTGCTGCACTTTATTTACCGTTAACGTTACTTGCTTGTTACAAATTATCTTGCTATCAAACTACCTGTTACCTACAATTTCAGTGCTTGCAGAAAACACCTTGCTGAAAACTACTTTTCATTTCCTTCTGCTCCTCGTTGGGTTCGACACTCTTACTTATCGAAAGGACTAAGATTTATCCCCTATACTTGTCGGTCATCAAGACTCTTTTCTGGCGCCGTTGCCGGGGAGTGAAGCGCTCTTGGTAAGTGGAAATTGGTAAGGAAAAATTCATACTACATGCTGAAATTTATTGTCACTTGTTAGTATTGAGAACCATCCTTTGAGGGGTTTGTTCGAGGTATCTTCACCTCGACCGGAGGCATAATTAGTTGCCCCTCAACCTACTGCACCTATCGAAAATTTTGGTTTTAAAATTCCTTCGGGTATCACTACTGGAATCAGGATCTTTGCCACCAGCCAGCTCTTTGCCGTCAGCTAGTTGACGGCAAAGAAGATCTTTGTCGTGAGCTAAAGGAAAGCTGACGGCAAAGAAAGAGGTGACAGCAAAGATCATGTTTGTCGTCAGCTAGCGGACGACATAGAAGCTTTGTTGTTCGCTAGCAGACGATAAAGAGGGAGGGTGGCCCACTAGCGAGAACCACCTAATGGCCACTTTCTTTGCCGTCTGCTAGCAGACAGCAAAGAGCCTAGCTAACGGATGTTAGGTTGGCCACATTCTTTGTCATCTGCTAGCAGACGGCAAAGAGCTGTGACCTAACTAAAAAGCGGCCAGCACGCGCCCCACCCCTCTCTCTGTCCGTTCTCTCTCTTCCATGCCTGAGCCGCCGCCGCCCCTCACCTGCCGCCGTCCCTCACCCGCGTTGCCACCCCTGTCGCCGGCCGACCCGCCCGTGCCCGAGCCGCTGCTGCCCCGCGCCACCCCCGTCGCCGACCACCCCGCCCCGCCCCAGTGCCCGAGCCGCCGTCGCCCCGCGCCACCCCCGTCGCCTACCGCCCCGCCCCGCCCAGTGCCCGAGGCACCGCCGGCCCGCGCCACCCCCGTCGCCGGCCACCCCGCGTGACCCCCGTCACTGCCCGCCCCGCCTGGCCACCCCGCGCCACCCCCATTGCCAGCCACCCCATCCCTCCCGGCCGACCCGCGCCACCCCCATCGCTCGCCGCCCCGCACGGCCACCCTGCGCCACCCCCGTCGCCAGCTTCCCCGCCCCCGTCCGAGCCGCCACCGCCCCGCGCCACCCTTATCGCTGGCCGTCCCGTCCGGCTGCCCCGTCCGGTCGCCCTGTCGTCGAGCGCCCCACCCCGCCCTCGTGCCCGAACCGCCGCTACCCACGCCACCCCCGTCGCCAGCCGCCCCGCCCGTCCGCGTGGTGAGTTTTTTCCTGTTTTTTAGATTTAATTTATGTTTGTTTAGTTTAGGTTAGGTTAGTTTAGTTTAGTTTAGGTTAGTTTAGTTTAGTGTAGTTTAGATTAGTTTAGTTTAGGTTAATTTAGTTTATTTTAGGTTACATTTATTTTATAGTTTTGTTTAGGTTTTTTTCCTATTTATTAAGAATAAACAAGAAAGATGAAAAAAAGAAGTAAAACAAGAAGAGGAAGAAAAAGAAGAAGAGGAAGTAAAAGAAGAAGAGGAAGAAAAAGAATAAGAGTAAGAAGAAGAAGATAAAAAAAGAACAATTAGTAGTAGTAGTAGTAGTAGAAGAAGAAGAAGAAGAAGAAGAAGAAGAAGAAGAAGAAGAAGAAGTGGAAGTAGAAGATGAAAAAAAGAAGTAGGAAAAGGGGGCGCCCGGGGACGAGCGGGTTAGGGGGTTCCTTGACGTCAATGGAACCCTAAATAGCAAGTATCGTTGGTGCGAGATACATGTGGTCATCAGTAACAAACACTATATCCACGTCCCTCAAGTGACACCGGCGTCCGGTAGCAACAGTTCTCGAGGTCGATGGCGGTCGAACACCTTTGCGATTTTTTCTTGCGGCCTCTGCGATGACGAGTAAAAGCCAAGTCTTGAAACTTGAAACACCCAAACTGACTCAAGTCGGTTTGGTTGTTTGAAGATTCAAAACTTGGCTTTAATCCTCATCGCATAGGCTGCCACACAAATTCGCCAAGGTGTTCGAACGTCATCGGCCCCCAGAACTATTGATGCGCGCGGGATGTCGGGCGCCGGCGTCACTTGTGGGATGTGGATCTAGTGTTCAACGCCGAGCGCCACATGTATCTCGCATCGATGATACTTGCTATTTAGGGTTCCATAATGCTGAGGAACCCCCTAACCCGCTCGTCCTGTTGTAAATATTTAGTAGGTTGACGGAAAAAAACAAAATAGCTATGTTACTCGTCTTTCAATTTAAATGTGCAGTTTTTTTCGTCGATGCGAGGGTCTAGTGTTCGATGAGCTCCACCTCGCGTTCGTGGGTGAGCACAAATGACATATCCTCCTCCCCTGTCATTTGCTCTGTTCTGGTCTTCGTGCCGATGAAACTTGCTTGCTATAGGTGTCTTCAATCATCAGTATACGTGAACACTATGCGTCTCCCGTTCGAAAGGGTTACTTCTATAAATATGGATGCATTTGCATATTTATAACCATGATCCTTTCGAATTGTCCAACATTATCCATGGACAGCCCGAGTATGTAAAGATTGGGTTCGTCTTCCCATATGCTCTGCTCCGGATCCGATGCAGAATTTCGTCAGTGCCTCCCTATTGTTCTCTGGGTACACATCCTCTCTGCTTATTGCCGAGACGTGTTTCAGGAGAACGGTGGGGAGGTGCTGCCGAAATTTTGCATCGGATCTGGAGCAAAGCATGGGAGAACGAACCCAATCTACACATACTCGGGTGGGATTAGGACCTACCTTTACCTATTAGAGTCTAGGTCGCATGGACGTAATAAAAGTGACAAACTCTATTAATTGATGAATATGTACATGCTGAATATGTACAAACGTCAGATGCAATGATGACAACATTTGGATGTTTTCTACCCAAAGGCCAGGTACTACCTGCAAACCTGTACCAGTCAGAAAAAATCCTCCGTGCTCTTAAGATGCCCTATGAGAAGGTACATGTCCGTGAGAAAGGATGTGCCTTATTTAGGCTTCAGTATGCGGACTTGAACCATTGTCCCATTTGCAAGTCATCCTGGTATGTTGTGGTAGACAACAGTATGGGTGAGAAGACGCATACCAAAATCCCCGTTAATGTTCTTTGATATATGCCAATCGTACCAAGACTTCAACGTCATTTCATGGTCGAAGAGACGGCCAGACAGATGACATGGCACAAAACGGGCAAAAGAACCCAACTAGATGCAGATGGGAAGCTGATTATGGTGCACACATTGGACGGTGAAGCATGGAAGCGCTTCGATCTGGAGGCGCTATGTCATAGACTGTTACAAAACATCCAACCACCAAAAGGAAAGCAGAACTGGACAAAGCCAAAGGCATGGTTTAATCTTGGAAGGCGAGCTATGAGGGAAATTATCTTGTGGGTGCAACAACAGTTGATGTTCCCCTATGGGTATGCAGCGAATCTAAAGAGGGGAGCGAGTCTTGATAAATTGAAGATATTTGGTCTCAAGAGTCATGATTAGCACACATGGATTGAGCGGCTAATGCCTATGATGTTGCGTGGCTTCATCCCTGAGGATTAATGGCTAGTACTAGCAGATCTAAGCTATTTCTTCCCTGTTCTTTGTGCGAAACAACTATCGCCTGGCCTGCTAGAAGAAATGGAAGAGTTGGCGCCAGAGTTGATCTGCAAGTTAGAGAAGATCTTTCTGTCAGGCTTCTTTAATCCAATGCAACACTTGATTTTGCATCTCCCAACCGAGGCGAGATTGGGGGGGGGGGCGTGCAAAATCGTTGGTGCTACGCAACTGAGAGCATGCAGAAGACACTACAAGAAAAATGTAAAAATAAACGTAAAATTGAAGCATCGATGGTTGATGCATTCATAACTAAGGAGGCGACAAACTTTGTGATAGCACACTGCGAAGCCAAAAATCATCATTTGCATAATCTGAAGTCTCGGTACAATGTTGGCAACCCTAAAAAGGGTGGATCCAACCTCAGCCTATTCAAAGGGGATCTCACACCAGCCGGTGCTTCTAATTCCTTAATGTTGGATTTCAAAGAATGGCAGATCATTTTGTTGTATATCTTCACCAATCTAACAGAAGTGCAGCCGTACATCGAGTAAGTTCTCGGTACATTGTTTCGCAACTTCCAATTCCTTTGAATCGCTCTCATTCCCGGGTAAATTTGATACCGTTGATACATCGCCAAATTCTTGTATGGAGCGGTGATCCAAAAGGATTCCGTCAAAGAGTATGAGCTTCTGGCAAAGCTTGAAGGTGGCTATCCCGGTTTCATCTCTTGGTTCAAACAAATGGTAATTTCCATTAGACCATTTCATTTCTTCGTCTAATTTTTGGCTAATGCAACAATCCCTTTCGTATTAAACTTGTAGGCTAATTCGGAGTTCATGGATGCCGATTTGAGACAAGTCGGTAATGTACTTTAAGGTCCGCTCATTTGACAAATACGACATCAATGGGTATCGCTTTCGTACCTATGGCAAATAGATATCTATGGTCGACCGAAAGTCTACAAATTGTTGTGTCTCTGCTATCGGCGAAGGAGATACCGAGTATTATGGAAGAGTTGAAGCAATTTATGAACTTCAATTCTATGGTGCAAACCCACGAAATGTTGTAGTCTTCAAATGTTATTGTTCCAGCCGAAGGAGACTAGAAGGACTCATGAACACTTAGGTCTAGTGGAAATCAAACAAAGCACACATTTGGATGTTCCCGGTGTCTATATTATGGCTCAACAGGGAACCAAAGTTTTCTATCTACCATGGGCTTGTCAAAGTGATCCAAATCTCAATGGTTGGGATGTCGTTTATGAAGTGCCACCATGTGTTAGACCCCCCCAATGAAGAGGATTATGAACCTCACATTAACCCAGACACATATGAAGGAGAAATTTTCCAAGAAACACGTCTTTCCAAAAAATGTTTCAAGAACCACTCTACTTCACCCCAGAACATTGAAGTAGAGAATGCCAGTGAACCCGACTTCACCCCTGAGTCAGAACAAGAAGAGCCTGAACTAGAAGAGGTTACTATTGCGGATGACCCATCAATGCTTGACCGATTACGTAAAGGTGGCCTTCCACACGATGATGCATTTATTAATGATGATGATGAGCACGCCATTACTGATAGTGATGACGATGATGCATTTATTGTTCCCGGAGCATCTATTGAACCCAGCGATCCAGATTATTATTAGGTATTCAATTTTTTATGTTGTACTTGATTTATATAGTTACTTGTATGATTGTATGATTTATATAGTTACTTGTATAATTTTCTTACTCTATATGAGTGTTTCTTATACATACTGCCATGATCTTGATGTCTGTCCCCGTCAGCCCTTGCCCGCATTATAATTCAGATGCGGTAAATTCCCTTTTATAACTATTTGTTCCATTTCACATTTATGACAATTATGGCCATCAAGTTGACATAGAGATATTTTAATCTAGGAGGTATGTGAACCGGAATTTGAAACCGTCCCTCTTGTCGAGAAGTTAAATTTAGTTGAAAAATAAAATGAGTATTTGAAAGAAAAAATTAAAACTGAAGAAGAGAAGATGACATTGGAGTTGTATGTTGTCGATGTCGTCGATGATCACAAGATGATGATGAATGCAATGCTCTTGAAGATGGATGCAATGCGCCTGAAGCTTAAGAAGATTAGAAAATATGCCATTGAGAATGAGACTTGGTATCATTATGCCGTTGGATCAATTGTTACCTTAGTTGCGATCTTCACCGCATTTGTTGTGATGAGGATAAGTTTTCTCTAATGTTTTGCTTAACAAATGCATACTTAGCTTATTTTCCTCCTCAATGGCATAATTATCTAAGTTAGATAAAATGGCATTTTTACCTACCTTAGTTAGAAGAAGAAGAATAAGATAAAGAAGAGGAGAGGAGAAAAAGAAAGAGAAGAAAAATTCTTCTTCTTCTTCTTCTTCTTCTTCTTCTATCTAGTCTTCTTCTTCTAGTCTTCTTCTTCTTCTTCTAACTTCCTTCTTTCCCAATTTGCAGATTTGCTTTCGATGAGGAAGCTTGCGTTGATGGAGTCTACTCTTCTCCTTGTGCTTCCTTTCTATTTTGATTTTGTAGGATGAACAATGTGAAACATGCTACCTATATATGTATGTATGGATGAAACCATTGTATGCTTGTTGTTGGATATGTTGGCTAGCTATATATGTTGCATATGGACTTTTGATTTGGTATGTATATGTGTTAGATGATCATATCCATATGGCAGGGATATGATTTGGTATGTATATGTGTTGTTATGCTTGTTGAAAGTATTCTCAAAGAGCCTATACAACCCCTGTTTTTTTCTGTTTTTTCTTAAATTCATTCAATTTCACAGAATTTCACAGATAAAGGCATTTTTACCTACCTTAGTTGGAAGAAGAAGAAGATAAAGAAGAGGAGAGGAGAAAAAGAAAGAGAAGAAGAGGGGAACGGCGGTTCCAAGATTAGAAAAGGCGTGGAGGGTAAATGAGCAGCGCCCCTACAGTTTCCTCCTTTTTATGGGGAAGACGCGAGCCGCCTCTTTACTATTCACCGTGAGGTGACACAAGCATGCTGTAACCATCCAACGCACGACCCCCACGTCACGCACTCAATGCGGGTACTGGGAAGCGCAACTGGCGAAGGAAATACTGCGGTTAAAACTCTGCCACGCGTGCCCGCGCACCGTTCTGGGCCTAGCCCTACAATGCTTCGTGCTTATGTGTGGACCAGGCCTGGGGGCTCCTGTCGGTGTACAAAAGAAGGGGCCTTTCTGTACCCCTTTACTTGTGCATATGCGGTCATAGCCACACCTGCGGCCATGCTTGGCGGGGCAGAGGAAGGGAAGGTACGAGACTGCCAAAGCAGCACCCAAGCCAGAGGCATGAATACCAAAGGGGCAAGATGGATTTCCCCCGGCAATGCCCTTGGTGGGGCGGCCTACGTAGCCCCGGAAAGAGCCTTGCCAGGGCGACTTGCCCAACACCAGCAAGGCCGCCACCCTTGAGCCTGGGAGTTCTGACAGCATCGACAACATCAGGACCAAAGCTCAGGGGCGCCTATGTGGTGACATGAAGATCTTTGTGAAGACCAAAGGCCTGCAAGTCTACATAAAAACCAGAAAACGAAGCCCCCCGGAAAGATCCTTGCCGGGGACGGCCGAAGACGCCCCGACAAGACCCTTGCCGGGGATGCCCACGAGACCCCAGCAAGACCCTTGCCGGGGGCATCTGCGGGCCGCAGCCAGGCCCGCACCTACCAAAGCTTCGCTGCCCCGCGGCCGCCACGACATGGCAGCCTACCCGCCAATTAGGCGAGCGCCTACGTGGCAGCACGCGGCTTCTAGGACAACTAGTCAAGCACCGACGTGGTGGCATGCAAATCTTCATGAAGACCCTGTCACCGCACCAGCGCATCAACCAGCTAGCCAGCATGGTGCTGCATGCCTTGTCAGCTTGGACGCGCGTCGAAGCAAGGCGAGACGATGACAGACAGGACAAGCCCTGTTGCCTTCCCCGATAAAGCAAGAGGGCACGTAGGAGGCGCATTAAATACGTTTGTCCTACGGTGTCAGGAGATAAACTTCTACACTGTAGATACTTTCCACCTCCTGTGTGTCACTGTGGCGACCCCTTTGACATATAAAAGGAGGCCCGAGGCGTACTGTGGAAGGATTCAAACTTTTTGGACTGGGCACGCATAACAGCTAGTCCAAGAACTGAAGAACACAAGATAAACACAGACAAGCAGGACTAGGTTTTACACATCATTTGCGGCCCAAACCTGGGTAAAAATTCCCCAGATGTTGATCGCTAGACCTGCTCTTTGCATAGCTCTTCACCCCCGCCAACCGTAGAAGGGATTCCCTGGGATCCCATAGGTGTCGTTTGCCCCGACATCTTTGGCGCGCCAGGTAGGGGGCCTGAGGCTGTGAAAATCTGGTCTACAAGTTAGCACATCGACTCCATCGCGATGGCTCCAAAGAAGAAGGCAGCCACGACGGTCGACTCGTCTGGAGCCGGTCTATCCATGCCAGTGCAGGCGAGCGACAGGGAAAACGCTGGCGGCAGAGGAGGTCAAAGTCATCTCCATCACTCTGGTGCCATCATCCAGGCGAGCGGTGTCGTCTGCAGCCGCAACAACCATCCACATGGCGATGAAAAAGCCAAGTCATGCAAAACCTTGAGCAATTTCCTTTTTATAAGGTTATTTTCCTCGAAAGATCTTGCCCCTTGTATGGAGATCCTGCATGTAAAGGAACCCTTCTGCTATCGGTAACGCCCTTGTTCTGTTTCGAGTGCGCCAACAGTTCAAGCGGCTACGCCGAGAATGGCAAGGTGGTTTGCCCCGACAGCAAGCGCCCCTGGCAGGCTGCTAAGGATCCGCTCCTCAAAGCGCCACAACACGGGTTTACGCTCCGGAAAACCTATCCAACTAAGCGTACGGTACCTACATACAAGGAAAGATCAAACAGGAAAATGGCACACACTATTTCAGAATACTGCAAAGTTATATTACATCAGTGGTTGCCACGGTTCTAACTTAAGATAAAATTGTCCTGGGCATTAACTCACAGCGGCAATGAGAAACGGGGTGGCTAGTCCCGACGCTGGCCTTCCAACCTCATGACTCCATCGACGGAGCTGATGATGGGCTCGATACGCTCCTCGAGCGCCGTGAGGTCCGCATCCTCCGGCAAGCTCTCAAGCGCGTTGGCGAAGTCGACGGTGGGGTTCCAGAATGCCACCTTGGTCAGGGCGCCCCAACGAAGCTTCCGGGCCTCATTGTCTAGATAAGTCGCTCGACTGGAGCAAAATTGCTCCAGGGCTTCGAGGACACCCTCGAAAAACAAGGTCAGCCTGGAATTGGGGCTTATGTTCGGCTCCTGGGAGTACCTGAAGTTCGCCATGCCCATGACGGCTAGTTGCATGGTGAGCCTCTCCGCAACGTCAATGAGGCGGCTGATCCAGAGCTCTACGTTGTCCACATAGTCCATGTGGGCAACGGCGTCATCCTGCCGCAGCTGCCTCTCGTCTTCATGGGCCTTGTTTAGGGTCTCCTCACGGGCCCTACCCTCCGAAAGCTTCCCCTCCAGGGTGTCCAGCTTCAGCTTCAGATCATCGCTGGATTTGTCGGCCTTGGCGAGCATCTTGGTCTTGTCGGAGATGGTGACCTGCAAATCCCCTAGAGTGCGGTTAGCTGTGTCCCTGTCCTCCGTCAGCTTTGGGATCTCCTTCTTCAGCTGCTCACACTCCAGCTCCAGCTTCTCCACCTTGCCGGCTTGGTCCAGGGCCAGAGCATTAAGTGTGTCCTTGTGCTTCCACTCCAGCTCCTGGGTCCGCTCCGTGATGATCTTCTTGATTTCCTCGTCCTTGCCGCGGAGTGTGGCAGCAAGCGCCTGTTCATGAGCAACGAGATCTTCCTCCTGAGTGTCTAGCAAAGCTTGCTGCTGCCACCGGTCAGATTCGTCCTTGGCGGCCTGTTCCTTCGCTGCCTCTTGGGCCTTCTCGATGTCAGCCGTCTTCAGGAGGAGCTCTCGCTTGCGCTCGTCCAGCTGATCCTGGGTGGCCCTCAGGTCCTGTCGTGCCTCGGTGAACCAGACTTGCATCTGAGCGATGCGCTCCTAGAAGTCTGCTTCTGCCTTGTCCACGGCCACCGTCCTGGAGTTCACCTTATCCTTGCAGGCACGATGGAGGGCCTGAAGCTTCTGGAAATTGGCGCTCATGGCCCGGAGGAGCTGCTCCTCTTGGGAACCACCTCCGCTCGCGCTCGGCTTGTCGACAACCTAGAGCCCGGTAGTGGCGAGGGCCTCATCATCGAAAACCTCCCCTTTGGCTGGTGCTCTAGTTCCTGCCATCCCTGGGAGGCGGACGAACAGATCATCGCCCACCTTCAAGTACTTGCCTGGGGCGGGGGCTGTAGGGAAGGAAGGTTGGTCGTCGGCCACCTCCTTCCAAGCAGGGTCCTTGGCGGCCTCCTCGGCGGCAGCCTTGCCAGCCTCCCCTACAGGCCCCTTGGCGGCCTCCTCGGCAGCAGCCTTGCCGGCCTCCTCGGCGGTGGCCTTGGCGGCCTCCCCGGCAGCAATCTTGGTGGCCTCGGCTTCGGCATCCTTGGTGACCTCCTCGATGACAGTGTCGATGTCCTCCTGGTCCGTCGAGGGAGGGTCTGGAAACCAGAAAGCAGAATGAAGCAAGGCCAAAATCAAAATTCAGAACAGAGCAAAGAGAGAAAATCACGTGGCAAAGATAGCGGGGGACGGGAGGCAGCCATCTTACCCGTGCCGTGCTGAGGAGAAGTGGTTCCCTCCCCGCCAACGTTTGTTGCCGGACAGAGCCACCAGTGCCCGTGATTGTCCCCTATTGCTCCATGCGCGTGGGCTCGGCGGTGGGTGCCCTTGCTGGTGACGCCCCTCTGGGTGGCGTGGTTGATGGGGGTGGCATGTCAGGGGCGGCCCTCAGCGGCTCCTCCTGTTGCCGCTCTCCTCATGTGAATCCGGCAAGGTCAGCACCAAGAATACACACCCCAACACCCGTCGATGGGGAGTGAACAATGGACTCACGCTGGGGCTTGCGCTGAGGGCTGCTGTTCGGGCTAAGCACCACCAAGTCCAGCGTGCGTGAAGCTCTCGCCGGGGGCTTGTCGCCCGTTGAAGCCTTGGCTCTCTTCGCCACCCTCTGAGCCAGTGTCTCCTCTTCCTCTTCGGGCTAAAGGACCCAAGATTAAAATCGGCCTCCAGGCCAGCGTCCGCAAGGGGAGGAGAAGGGGATGGGGTCCTGCGCCACTTGGACGAGGAGGAGGCGGCAACCACAATCTTCTTCACTGTCGCTGCCCTCATTGTCGCAGCCCTCGTCTGGCGCATGGGCTACGCCTGGGCCTGTTGCTGCTGCACAGTCCTGCCGGGCCAGACCGGCTCGCCGGAGCCAGCCCGCCGCAGGACATGTTTCCTCCCTGGGGCCAAGGAGTCGTCTGCATTGGTCTCCTCTTCGGCCGTCTCCTCGGCCACTTCTTTGAGAAGGGGAACCCTAGCACCGGCGCCACTAGGTCCCCTGACAGACCCCGTCCACTCAGCAAACTCCTTCTCCTCTGCAGCCACGTCGGATCGTCCTCCACCATGCCGAAGCTGCCGGCCTCCTCGGCAAGCGCTGCCTCCTCTGCCCTGGCGGCAATGTACACCAACTCTTCTTCGGTGGTGGCATGAATGAGGTGTGGCTCGTCAACATACCTCTCCGACAAGTTGTTGAAGAACGTCTGCACCCGCTCCATTGCTGGCTCGGCCCAGGACGGATCGAGGCGGTGCATGTTGAAAACCGGCATCATGGCGATGATGGCGGTCCGACAAGAGTTGTTACTCAATGTGAGCACCCCCGCTGGCAACCCAAACAGAGACTTGCTGGCCTTTGCAGCCTTGCCGATCTTCTCGGCCTTGCTAGTCCTCTTGACCCTGCCGACCTCGTCGACCTTGAGATAGAAAAGCCTCTGACAAAGATGAGCATGCTGCAGCACCATGAAATTGTGGTTCAGGCCGGGGCGGAGCCTCATGATGTCGGCTGCATTCTTGAAGTCCCAGGCTGGCCTCCCCTTATTGGGCAATGGGGCAATCTGGCGGTGGATGAAGTCGGCCCCAATCATCTCGAGAGTGAGCCCGACCGAGGTGAGGTGATGAATCCTGGTGATGGCAACCGTGAGCTTCTTGTTGTCGGTGTCGAGCTCGCCCCAATCCTTGTTGCGGACCGGCGGCCTCTGACGGACCCGGCAGAACTCCTGTGGATCTATCTCCTTGATCCAGCACCACTGGCCCCGCCACTCATCCCACCTCTCCTTCTGGGCACCCTCCAGGTACGTGCCCCTACCTTGGGTCCTCGGGATCCAAGTGATGCAGCCAGAGATGGCACACCCTGGCTGGATGCGAGGGGTGAAGTAATGGCGGAAGAGCACTGTGCTGGGGTGCAATCCGGCGAAGCCCTCACAAAGGTGGGCGAGGGCCATGCACGCCACAACATTCAGCGTAAAATCCTGAAGGTGGAAGCCGTAGGTGTGCATGATATCATTGAAGAAATCTGAGAAAGGGGGGCAGAGCCCGCATGAGAAGTAGTCGACAAAGAAAGGGTACCGATTTGGACTGGGCTTGGCAAAGGAAGCAGGGACGATGCGCGTGGCGGGATGCCCCGATGTCTCCCTCCCCCACAAGGGCCTGAACTTCTCCTTGAGGGTGAGCACATCGACCGTCGAGGTGAAGAGGGCGTACTACGTCCGCAGCTCCACCAACTCGCTCTCCGGCACCTCCTTCCCTCCAGCAGCCTTGGCCGATCCCTTGCCCTTGCTTCTCTGGGGCGCCATGACGGCTGAGAGGGGGCAAGGGATCAAGGGCAATGGGGGCGCAACGGCTGCGAGCAGAGGCGAGAGCTCCGATTTTTGCTTGAAAAAGTAGAGGGGAATGGCGGTTTCAAGATTGAAAAGGTGTGGAGGGTAAATGAGCAGCGCCCCTGCTGTTTCCTCCTTTTTATGGGGAAGACGCAGGCCGCCTCTTTACTATTCACCAAGAGGTGACGCAAGCGTGCTGAAACCATCCCATGCACGACCCCACATCACGCACTCAATGCTGGCCTGGGGAAGTGCAACTGGCGAAGGAATTACTGGGGTTAAAACTCTGCCACGCGTGCCCGCGCACCATTCTAGGCCTAGCCCACCAATGCTTCGCGCTTATGTGTGGCCCAGGCCCGGGGGCTCTTGTCGGTGTACAAAAGTAGGGGCCTTTCTATACCCCTTTACTTTTGCACGGGCAGTGGTAGCCACACCTGCGGCCATGCTTGGCGGGGCAGAGGAAGGAAAGTTACGAGACTACCAAAGCAGCACCCAAGCCAGAGGCATGAAGAGCAAAGGGGCAAGATGGATTTCCCCCGGCAACACCCTTGCCGGGGCGACTTGCCCAACACCAGCAAGGCCGCCACCCTTGAGCCTGGGAGTTCTGACACCATCGACAACATCAGGACCAAAGCTCAGGGGCGCCTCCGTGGTGCCATGCAGATCTTTGTGAAGACCAAAGGCCTGCAAGTTTACATAAAAACCAGAAAACGAAGACCCCCGACAAGATCCTTGTCGTGGATGGCCATAGACGCCCTGGCAAGACCCTTACCGGGGACGCCCATGATACCCCGGTAAGACCCTTGCCGAGACCCCGGCAAGACCCTTGCCGGGGGCATCTGCAGGGCTGCAGCCAGGCCCGCACCTACCAAAGCTTCGCTGCCCCGCGGCCGCCCCAACGCGGCAGCCTGCCCGCCAACTAGGCGATCGCCTGCGTGCAGCATGCGGCTTCTAGGCCAACTAGTCAAGCACCTGCATGGCGGCATGCATATCTCCGTGAAGACCCTGTCACCGCACCAGTGCAGCAACCAGCCAGCCAACATGCCGCTGCATGCCTCGTCAGCTTGGCCACGCGTCAAAGCAAGGCGAGGCGGCGACAGACGGGACGAGACCTGTTGCCGTCCCCGATAAAGCAAGAGGGCACGTAAGCGGCGCATTAAATGTGTTTGTCCTACGGTGTCAGGAGAAAAACTTGTACACTGTAGATACTTTCCACCTCCCGTGCCACTGTGGCGATCCCTTTGACATATAAAAGGAGGTCTGAGGCATATTGTGGAAGTATTCGGACTTTTTGGACTGGGCACACATAGCAGCTAGTCCAACACATGAAGAACACAATATAAACACAGACAAGTAGGACTAGGGTTTTACGCATCATTTGCGGCCTGAACCTGGGTAAAAATTCCCCTCGCGTTGATCGCTAGACCTACTCTTTGCGCAGCTCTTCACCCCGCCAACTGTAGAAGGGATTCCCGGGGATCCCATAGGAGTCGTTTTCCTCGACAGAGGGAGAATGCCGGTAGCTAGAATTCTGGACCTGAAAAAGCTACGTCAGGGTTACCTATTCTGCATATCTCCAAATGAGCTGAAAATTTATGGAGAACTATTTTAGAATATATAAATATACAAGAGCAAATAACTACCAGAGGGGTGTGCCCAACACAGCCCACGTTCGGTGCCCATCTTCTGGTATATAGGTCATTTTGACCTAGAAAAAAAATAAGATGAGGACTTTCGGGACGGAGCGCCGCCGTCTCGAGGCAGAATTTGGGCAGGAGCACTTTTGCCTTCCGGCGGAGCGATTCTGCCGGGGGAACTTCCCTCCCGGAGGGGGGAAATCCAAGGCGTCGTCATCACTAACAACCCTCTCATATTTGGGAGGCCAATCTCCATCAACATCTTCAACAACACCATCTCCTCTCAAACCCTAGTTCATCTCTTGTGTTCACTCTTTGTACCGAAACCTCAGATTGGTACCTGTGGGTGACTATTAGTGTTGATTACATCTTGCAGTTGATTACTATATGGTTTATTTGGTGGAAGATTATATGTTCAAATACATTATGCTATTTAATACCCCTCTGATATTGAGCATGATCATCATTCGTGAATAGTTACTTTTGTTCTTGAGGTCACAGGAGAAGTCATGTTGCAAGTAATCATATGAACTCGATATGTGTTCGATATTTTGATGATATGTATGTTGTGATTCCCTTAGTCGTGTCATGTGAACGTCCACTACATGGAACTTCAAAATATTTGGTCCTAAGGTAATGCATTATGGAGTAGTTATTAGATGATGGGTTGCTAGAGTAACAGAAGCTTAAACCCTAGTTTATGCGCTACTTCATAAGAGACCGATTTGGATCCAAATGTTTAAGGAATAATTAATTTTGTGCCCTTAGTTTTGACCCCCTCAGCATGTTTACCCCTAGTTTCCAAAAACACTCGCTCTTGCCCAAACCACTTTGCTCATCTTATGCTTTTACCCTTTGACTGTTTGACCATCATTTAATAAAATCGTAACAAATCCATACTAACTCAGAAAAATATGAACAAGATGTGAAAATGTTCATAAAAACATCACCTATCTGTGCATGTCATTTGCATTCATGAAAAATGTGTTAGAAGGTCCCCATCTCAGATTGAGCTCCCATGATCTCAGCACTAACAGTAAAATCCGAAAAAAATAATTTTTTCTTCTAAAATTTCTAATTTTTTAGGCAGCAAACATTGACCAATGTTTTGAGTTCTTGCCAAGTTTCATAGGGGAATGACATTCGTGGAAGTTGTGGTGAAAAAAAACGATGCTCGAAAACAAAAAACTTTTTGGAGTGCTAATTTTGTTTTTTCGCCACGACTTCAATGAATGTCATTCCCCGATGAAACTTGGCAAGCACTCAAAACATTGGACAATGTTTGCCACAAAAAAATTAAGAATTTTTTGAATTGTTTTTCAGTTTTTTGAAATTTACTATTCGTGTTGAGATCACATGAGCTTAAACTAAGATGGGGACTTCCCCAAAAAAATTCATGACTGCAAATCACATGCATATATAGGTGATGTTGTTCTTAACATTTTGATATCTTATTCTCATTTTTCTGAGTTAGTATAATTTTTTTATGAATTTGTTGAAATGATGGTCATACCGTCAAAGGGCAAAAGCTTAAGACGAACAAAGCGGTTTGGGGTGAACGAGTGTTTTCGAAAACTAGGGGTAAACCTGCCGAGTGTGACCCAACTAGGGGCATAAAATCAATTATCCTAATGTTTAATGCTATGGTTAGATTTTATCTTAATACTTTTCTTGTAGTTGTGGATGCTTGCGAGGGGGTTAATCATAAGTAGGAGGTTTATTCAAGTAAGAACAACACCTAAGCACCGGTCCACCCACATATCAAATTATCAAAGTAGTGAGCAGGATTCAAACCAATATGATGAAAGTGATTATAAGAAATTCCCATGTACCCTGAAGAACGCTTTTCCTACTATAAGAAAGCGTTTTGGCCAGTCCTTTGACACAAAAGGATTGGGCTACCTTGCTGCATGTTATTTACCATTACAGTTACTTTCTTGTTACAAATTATCTTGCTATGAAACTACCTTTACCTACAATTTTAGTGCTTGCAGAAAATACCTTGCTGAAAACCACTTGTCATTTCCTTCTTCTCCTTGTTGGGTTCGACACTCTTACTTATCGAGAAGACAATCCTATACTTGTGGGTCATCAGCCATTTCTAATTTTAAAAATGAATTTCTTTTTTGTGTGCTCGTACCGCTCATGATGCGGCAGGGGTGGCCAATATTTTCCATGCTAGATGTGTTATTCTCAAGATGAGTGTTTATTCACTTGTCATTGCACGAGTACAATGGTAATAGGGATGCACAGTCTCGAAATGGAAAAGAAATTTACTTTATGTTGTCAAATAATAAATTCCTTGGAAAGTGTTGGTATGGAAGGCACCCGTGGATACGGCTAGCCATGGATTGTGAAAGAATGGTGGAAAAAGGAATAAACTTTATTTTTTTGTTTGGGAACCACCTATGATATATCTAGCGTGGAAAGTGTTGGGAATTACTCGCTTGTTTTCGTTGACGGGAAAAGTATGCCTCTCAAAAAAAATTATCTCTCAATTTAAGTTTTGAGCTCTGGGACCTCTACAAATCCCTACTTCCCTCCACGAAGGGCCTATCTATTTACTTTATGCAATTTTAATTTTTAACTGAGTCTCCATCTTCTCTTATAAAGCACTAGCTAGGGAGCACTATGATCATACTTGAGCATTGGATGTAGCTAATATGCGAGTGTGTTTCATAAATGGATCAATGATTGAGCATGATGGGCTAGGGATAACTTTCTTTAGTGTTGATATTTTGAAAGACATGGTTGCTTATTGATATGCTTGAGTATTGAAATCTTCATGTCAAAACTAGACTATTGCTTTGAACCATATAAAAGTCCAAATGCCCATGCTACAAAATAAAAGAATACGTGATGAACTTGTTAGGCAGCATTCCACATCAGAAATTCTATTTTTATCATTTACCTAATCAAGGACGAGTAGGAATTAAGCTTGGGGATGCTGATACATATCCAACATATCTATAATTTTTTATTGTTCCATGCTGTTATATTATCATTCTAGGATTTTTATATTCATTTTCTAGCAGGTTTATTTCATTTTTGGGTCTAACCTATTGATATACTACCCAGTGCCAGTTGTTGTTTTTGCTTGTTTTTTACTTCACAGAATATCAGTACCAAACGGAGCCCAAACGCAACAAAACTTTTTGGAGATTTTTTCTGGACCAAAAGACACCTAGTGAGCCAAGAAAGCACCAGAAGGGAGGACCGTGGGGAGCACAACCCACCAGGGCACGCCCAGGAGCCCAGGCACGCCCAGGGGGGTTGTGCCCCCCACGAAGACCTCCGGCACCGCCTCTTCGCCTATAAATTCCCAAATATTCCAGAAACCCTAGGGGAATCGAAGAAACACAATTCCAGCCGCCGCAAGTTCCAGAACCACGAGATCCAATCTAACACCATCACAGAGGGGTTCATCATCCTCATTGGTGCCTCTCCGATGATGCGTGAGTAGTCCACCATGGACCTAAGGGTCCGTAGGTAGTAGCTAGATGGCTTCTTCTCTCCTTTTGATTCTCAATACAATGGTCTCTTGGAGATCTATTTGATGTAACTCTTTTTGCGGTGTGTTTGTTGGGATCTGATGAACTTTGAGTTTATGATCATATCTATATCCATGTATATTATTTGAGTCTTCTTTTGATCTCTTATATTCATGATTATTTATAGCCTCGTATTTCTTCTTCGAATCTTTGGTTTAGCTAGGCCAACTAGATCGATTTTTCTTGCCATGGGAAGAGGTGTTTTGTGATGGGTTCGATCTTGCGGTGTTCTTTCCCAGTGACAGAAGGGGTAGCAAGACATGCATGTACCGTTTCTATTAAGGATAACAAGATGGGGGCTATCCCTAAAT